>NC_048900.1:25086536-25125132 GCF_011077185.1 Oxyura jamaicensis | reverse complement strand
GGTGAAGGAAAGGAAAGGAAAGGAAAGGAAAGGAAAGGAAAGGAAAGGAAGGAAAGGAAAGGAAAGGAAAGGAAAGGAAAGGAAAGGAAAGGAAAGGAAAGGAAAGGAAAGGAAAGGAAAGGAAAGGAAGCAGGGAGGCATCGTTAGGTTCTGTTAAAACACCAAGTTGCCAAGGGGAGGGGGAGACCATCAACTGAATGGTCACCTTGCACACTGCATTTCCCCGCCACCCTTTGGACAAGTGACACCCTGGAAAAAAAAAATAAGACCGAGCAATTGGCAAGCAACTGCGGCTTCAAGTGGGATACGGGGAAAAAAAAAAAAAAAAGAAAACAAAGAAAAAAAAAAAAAAAAAAAAAAAAAAAAAAAAAAAGAAAAAATGAAAAAGAAAAGCCAAACTCTCGGGTAGCGAGAAATCGGACACATTCTTACACACTCGCACAAGCAGTTCGAGTGACACAGTGACACACTCCCAGTGACACGCTCACAGACTCTCTCACACACTCTCACACTCACACACACTCACACACACACACGCCCGGCCCCGCCGGCCGCGCTCTCCCCGCTCCCCCCGGGCGCCGCCGACTCCCCGCGCTCCGGCAGCCGCCGGGCGGACGCGGCGGGCCCGCGGGCGGCCAATCAGAGCGGCGCTTCCCGCCCCTGGCCAATAGCAGGCGCCACATTGTTGTCAAATGTTGCCTAATGGCAACGCGGGGCGCAACAATAGCGCGAGTGGCGGCGGGCGGCGCGGCGGCCACCGCGCTCTCCGGGCAGCTCCGGCCGCGCGGGGCGCGTCCCGAGCCCAGCCGAACCTTTCCGAACCGTTCCGAACCTCGCCGAGCCCAGCCGAGCCGTTCCGAACCGGCCCGAACGGCGCCGGCCGCGGGTCCCGGTGCCGCCGTCGGCTCGCCCCGCTGCGGGAGCCCGGTCCCGGTGCGGCCGCTCGGGGCGGTTTTTCTTTTTCCCCTCCTGGATCGTTGCCCTCGTGGCGAGGGACCGTGCCGCCGGAGGAGCCGGACTGCTCCGTGGAGGGACGCTGCTGATCGGTGAAAACAGCGGAAGGGGGGAGAGGGGAGCCGAGCCCGGCGGCACCGGGGCTCGCCGGCCCCGGCGGGCGGCACAGCTCGGCGGCGAGCCCGGCGCCATGGCCTCGGCGCTGCCCCGCCAGGTGCGCTCGGGCAGCGGGGCGGCGGGGACGGCCTGAGCTGCGCGCCGAGATCCGCGTCCCGGGGGCGCAGCGGGGAGCGAGGAAGGAAGGAAGAAGGAAGGCGGGGGGCGGGCGGGAGGGCGCGGAGGGGCTCCGGGGGGCCGCCCCGGGGCCGCGGCGAGAGGCGGGGGGGGCTCGCATGCCGCCCCCCGGGACCCCGCCCGCGCCCCGTCCCCGCGCCTAGAGCCCCGGCGGCGCTCCGCGGGTGCCCCGGCCCCTTGGGGACCGCCGTCGGGCTCGCCCCTTCCCTCCGGCCGGCGGCATGGAGCTGCGCTCGGAGCTGCCCAGCGTGCCCGCCGCGGCCCCCCCGGTGCCCCCCAGCTCGGTGGCTGCGGCGGCGGCGGCCGCAGCGGCGACGCTGCCGGTGAGCGTGGCGGGGAGCCTGCTGCGGGCTCCGCCGCTGCTGCTGCGGGCGGCCGAGAAGTACCCGCGGACGCCCAAGTGCGCCCGGTGCCGCAACCACGGCGTGGTGTCGGCGCTGAAGGGCCACAAGCGGTACTGCCGCTGGAAGGACTGCATGTGCGCCAAGTGCACCCTGATCGCCGAGCGGCAGCGCGTCATGGCCGCGCAGGTGGCGCTGCGCCGCCAGCAGGCGCAGGAGGAGAACGAAGCCCGCGAGCTGCAGCTGCTCTACGGCACCGCCGAGGGGCTGGCCCTGGCGGCCGCCAACGGCATCATCCCGCCCCGGCCCGCGTACGAGGTCTTCGGCTCCGTCTGCGCCGGGGCCGGCGGCGAGGGAGGCGCCGGCGCCTCAGGTGAGGCCGCGAGGGGACGGGGCTGAGGGCGGCGGTGTGGGGCGGACGGAAGGGGCCGGGGGGTGCGTGGCGGTGTGTGTGTGTGCGTGTGTGGCTGGCGGCCGCGCTGACGGCTCTCTCCCTTCTCCCCCCCCGCGCCCCGCAGACGCCAAGGTGCAGAAGTTCGAGCTGTTCCCCAAGACGCTGCTGCCGAGCCGCGCCGTGACCCCGCAGCAGGCGGCCGGGAAGCCCCTGTCCCCCGACGGCGAGGCCGCGCCCGGCACCTCCTCCCCGGAGGCTCGCCACGGCTCGGGCTCGGAGAACGGGGACGGCGAGTCCTTCCTCAGCTCGCCCGTCTCCAAGGGCCCGAAGGAGGGCGAGGAGAGCCCGGGCTCCATCAGCCCGCTGGGCTCGGACTCGGGCTCGGAGGCGGACAAGGACGAGCAAGACCCGTCGCCTTCGGCCGGCGGCCGGCAGCGGACTCCCATCGACATCCTGACGCGCGTCTTCCCGGCGCACAAGCGCAGCGTGCTGGAGCTGGTGCTGCAGGGCTGCGGCGGCGACGTGGTGCAGGCCATCGAGCAGATCCTCAACAACCGCGGCCCGGACAAGGGCCCCGAGGAGGGCTGGGCTCGGGACGGCGCCCTGCAGGGCCTCCCGCCCGCCCCAGCCGCCGCCGCCCACCACCACCGGCCCTTGATAGCCGGCGCCATGGCCCCCGCCATCGGCACGCTGGGCAGCCGCTCGGCCTTCTCCCCGCTGCAGCCCAACGCCACGCACTTCGGGGCCGAGGCCAGCGCCTACCCGCTGGGCACCCACCTGGGACTCAACCCGCTGCGCCTCGCCTACTCGGCGCACAGCCGGGGACTGGCCTTCATGACCCCCTACTCGACAGCCGGGCTCATGCCCACGCTCGGCTTTCGGCCGCCCGTGGACTACGCCTTCAGCGACCTCATGCGAGACCGCTCCGCCGTGCACAAGGAGCAGGTCTACTCCGGCGGTCTCTACGGGCCCATGGTCAACAACACGCCCGAGAAGCAATAGCGCGGCCTCGGCGGCAGGGTGGGAGGTGCCAGGATGGCCAGGGGGCACGGGTGCGGTCGCTGCCACTGCCCTTGGTGGCACTTGGGTGTGGGCACGGATATGGGCAGAGCTGGGTGCCTTTGGAGGGCCAGAAGGTGCGCTTGGGTTGGGGAGACGCGAGTTGCTCTTTGTTGCTTATGGCCATAAGCATGGATGTACCGTGGGTGTGCTGCGGGGTGGGTACACGCACACGCGCCGCGCACACACACACTCCCCCCATACATTTATATATATGTATACTAGCAAGTGTATAATGTTATAAATTGGAAATCTAAGTTATTAATGTAACTCGTAGGTGATCTTGGTATTAACGTTAAGCTAAAGGTTAGACAGCTCATTGTAATACTTACCAGGCATATAGATGAAATATATCGTCAAATTGAAAGCCCTTCTCCTCCCACCCCCGGAAATGTTACGACCTGTATATAACATTGGAAAGTAGATATATTTGTAACTGTCCGTAGGACCCAGGCGCCAATGGTGTATGACGGTTTAATAAGCCTCCTTCATTTGTGATCTGCAAGAAAATTGCTTTCTTGTTCCAATGTAGCAAACTTCTTGCTGTTTCTAACAGGTAATTCTGTGTTTCCATTTCATAGAAATAAATGTTATTTTCTATTAAAAAAAAAACAGCAGTGGTATAAGTGGCAAGTGGTATTTGATCAGGCGGTGAGAGTGTGTTTTGGGAGGTTGGTTTGACAAGCATGGTCAATATCTGAAGGAGTTTACCAAATTAGTACAAATATGTTTATTACATTTTTATCATACTTAAACCAGATAGTCTCCGGAAGATTTGCAAATAAAAACGAAGCCTACAAACGGGACCAATTTCCACATCAACTGAAACTGTTAAAAAAGTTTATTTCCAGTTCTGGTCTTTATCTTATTCACTCCAGAAAAAAAAAAATAAAAACCGGAGATGCAAGTAGAAGCGGGAAATTTTCCTTACAAATCGTGGCGATTTTTTTCTTTTTTCTTTTTATTTTTTTTTTTTCTTGTCATTTTCAGAAGGTCTGCCCCTGCCGTGCTGGCACTGAACGGCGCGGGGGCTTCCTGCGCCCCGGGGCTGCGGCTGACGGCCGCCAAGGGCGCGGGGGCGCGCCGGAGGCGGGGGCGCGCCCGAATGCTGCCTCAGGAGCACCCCTCAGCTTTGCTTTCGGGGTCTGGGGGGCCCTCGGGTGCCGTGGGGCTGGAGCTGCCCCGGCCCCATCCCACTTCGTGCCTGCGCGCGGGTCCGCCCGGGGGATGCTCACGCCCGGGGGATGCTCACGGTGCGGGGCTGAACGAAACCCGTGAAGGCTCCTAAAGTTGGTTGGTATGGAAACCTAATCCCCCCGAAGAGCTCCGTGGCACAGCTGGACTGTTTGCTCTCGCACTGCAAACAGACGCGGGTAAACACGGACTGCCAGCTGCCGGGGGCTCCCCGCAGCCGGGGACAGCTCCGTGTCGCCGGGGGCTGGCGGCCGGCCCCGGCCCCAAAAGCTGGAGGCAGCGAAACGCCCTTCTGCGCTCCCCGGCGCGATTGATCAAGCTGGATACAATTTTCAGATTTTCTTTGGGGAGTAAATATTGCAGATTACACCTAGGTAAATACTTTTGACCCCGATCCACCCCGGGAGCAGCCAAATCAATATCACAAGGGAAACTTTTTAGAGTCTCGTGTTCCAAGAGCGGGTGAAACTTAATATTACTACAATAAAACGGTTTAATAAAGAAGGGCTTTAATAGTGAGCTAATTTGATTGAGTTTCCTAATTCCACTTTAATTGGAAAAGGAGTTGTCTGTTTGGTTATAAAGTGCCAGGGTTATGTTAGACTGGAAAGGAAAAAAAAGATGGACTTTGAGCATCTGAATAAACTTTTTTTTTTTTTTTTTTTTTTTTTTCGGTTGGCAGCTGACTTTGTGCAGGATGGGTTTCCATATCTAGCATTATGAATGGGCTACAAAGAGCTGCTACTTAAAGAAATCAGGTCGCCACATTTCTCCCATTCTAGCCCTGTTGAGAAGGGCTTAGGAAGTGTTGATTTAACTCGGCTCCCCTTTTAATTATAAAAGCCATTCTTGTGTAGTTGGCCGGGCAGGACGATTTATCCGAATTGTTGCCGCGTCCTGGAGATTGGCTTGAGCTTGGATTTATACAGCCGACCGTGGGGATCACGACGATTAACTTTCATATGGATAGTTTAGGATGTTAAACTGGGGGGGAGCTGCAGGAGGGGGGAAGAGAACCTGATACATTGTCCCTATTGATGTAATTCCCCTAGATTTAAAAAAAAAAAATAAAAATCCCCTGGGTTCGAAGCTGCCTCGGAGAAGTTCGTGTACGGAAGCCTCTGGCAGGCCATAAAATATTCAGGTCCCTTTTAGAGTAAAATAAAATGCTGTCACTTGAATAAAAATCCGCGGGACCGAGTATAAATTATTTGCAAAGCGGCGAGGCTGCAGGCGAGCGCTACCAAACTTCCCTGCTAATTAAATCTTAATCCATTGGGCGCGGGCAGCGGCGGGGCTGTACCGGAGGCTGCCGCACGCAGCCGGCCGCGTTCCTCAGCGATATTAACGGCACCGCTGCTTGGTGGGAATCAGCCCTAATCCGCGGCATAATAAAGATCAAATTAGACTAACCGTTTAGTAGCGAAACGACATTCCTTCACCCAACGTGAACCCCTCCGCGCCCCGCTCGCTGCCAGGCGGCCTCCGAGGCCGAGGCCGGCCGGAGGGAAGCAGGAAAGGGAGTGCGGGCGCTGGGCGAGCAGAGCCGCTTGCCGTGCCGGCCTCGGTACCGCTGGGGTGGGAGCGGTCCCCCCCGTCCCGCCGGCCTCCCCTCGCCCCGCTCTCCCTCCGGGACATCCCTTCCTCCCCACGGCCAGCCCGGGTCTCGCCCTGTCCCGACGTGGGTCCAGCGGGGAGCCGGGCGAGGCGTTCCCAGGGCGCCCCCCAAACTTTTCCCCTGCCTCCCCTCCCCGAGCGGGCATCTCCCCGCGCTGTCATTGCATCCCCATGGCAACTGCGGCAAGCCCTCCCGTGCCGGGACGACACCGGGAAAGTATTTACTATATCGAGGCGTGAGCCAGCAGGTGGAAGAACCGAGGAGGAGCGGCCCCGCCGGACGAGGAGGCTGCAGCCGCTGCCTCGCACCGGGGAGCGGCGGCGGCGCCCGGAGCCGGAGCGCGGGGACCCGGCGGGGCCGGGGGGGTGGCACCGCTGCCGCTCCGGGGGTACCGGGGGAGCCTCGGGGTTCGTTCCCATCTCGGTCTCCCCGATTCAGTCGGGTTTCGGCAGGAATGCTCTGCTGCAGAAATGCTTTCTGCTCCGTTGCTGTTCCTTTCCAGACCTCCCCTTTTATTTCCCCTCTTCTTTTTATTGGAAAAATAAAGAAAGCGCAATGTTGGGTTTGAAGTAGAAAAGAGACACGAAACACGAAATAAACTAAAGTTACACAACGTTTTTCCGTTTTTATTTTTAAAACGAGCTTTTCATTTTCAGGTAAAAAAAAAAAAAAAATTAATGCATATTTTCATCTAAAACCTATCCCTTTTCTGTCAGATCTCCTCATTTCTGTATAATCCAACAGTCAATGGAAGAAACGCTCCGGATCCGAGGCGCCCCGTGCATCACCAGTCCCTGTGCACGGCACCAGCCGAGCATCCACGACAACCAAGCATCCTGCCCTGGCCTTGCCTTTGGGATTTGGGGGACCCATTGAGGGGAAGGAGAGTGCGGGGAGGGGGAGGTATTGCTGGGGGGGGTCGGGGAGGGGGGGTGGCCGGGAAGGGCCTGGAGGGCAGGGGAAGATGCTGGCTGACCCCAGGCAGGTGTGAAGCCCTACCCGGTGCGGGGTGATGCTGGCGGTGGAAGGAGCAGGGAGCAGAGGGCAGGCAGGGCCTGCACACAGCTCGCAGGGTCTGGGGGTGAATTCCAGCACACCAGAGGGGTCTGGAAGGGCCTTGGGCTCACGAGAGCTGACAGGGAGCTTGGTGCAGGAGTGAGGGCTGTGGAAGTGCTTGGGAATCCCTGGAATAAGGTCTCAGTGCCTGTATTATGAGAGCGCGATGAAAATGCTGTGTCAGTCGCTGGGCTGAAGGGCAGCCATCACCATGGGACGTGCCAGGCAGCTCCTCGGGCTGCCTTCAAAGCCTGTTACAAAGTGCCTTTCCTGTGGGAGCCTTTACACTGCACCGGCTAAACAAGAGTATGAAGGTACTGTGTGGCAGGATTCACATTGTCAGGGAAACTACGAGAAGCTCTTAATTTCAGATATAGCGATAAGAGGAGATCAGGAGATTCAATTACATGCACGCTCACAACACAGGCCATCGGTGTAAAACAGGGATGGGAGCTTTTACAGTGACTCATTGATTGTTCATGTGGAAGCGAGTAAGTCGAGAGATGGAAATGCTTAAAGACAGGAAGACATTACTAACAGTCCAAACTGCAACAGGCTGATTGCTAACCACGTCTAACCCTAACAGAGGCTGAGGCTGGCTCTATCCAAATGGGATAGTCAGCTCCTGTTCGGCTCTACCCCAGGTATGAATTTGGCAGACACGTGGACAAGGGCATGATGAGACACACGCCTGGGGGATAATTCTGCCTGGAATGTTGTTTTGTGCAGTGCTGGATTTACCTGTATGTGGGAGCTAAAGTCTTAGATTTTA
Organism: Oxyura jamaicensis; assembly: GCF_011077185.1. NCBI lineage: Eukaryota > Metazoa > Chordata > Aves > Anseriformes > Anatidae > Oxyura > Oxyura jamaicensis. The sequence goes on along the minus strand of NC_048900.1, from coordinate 25,117,450 downwards.
TCTTAACTCCTTGCAAACTTTAAACTAGAGGGAAAAACAGTGACAGGCCTGTGTTGATGGAACAGCAAAATCTTGTCACCCACAATCTGTGGGTACCTTTTCTGGAAGAAGTGGTGATGTGTGGGATGCACTCTGGTCCCTGACTTCACACAGAATATTTCCTAAATGAACTCTGCAATGCAGATCTGTGTGTGGGGGTAAGGATGAATCCTTTCACATGACCTCAAGGTCTGTATACTTTCAGTGAGTCAGGATTTGGATTTTTTTTTTTTTTTTTTTCCTGCCTTACATTTCCTCCTTTCTTTTATAACTATGGTTTTGGATCTTAGTAGTGTGCTATAAAACTTGTAAGACTAATGATAAGAGTTGTTTCTTTGTGGTGATGATTTTTTTTTTTTTTTTTTTTTTTTTTTTTTTTAAAATTACAGGAAGGAATGAAAAATGCCTGGAGAGAAAACCTAGATTAAGTTAAGAATTTCAGAAAACAATGTAGAAATTCATTGAAAACATTTGCCCAAAGTCCCACTGCCCATCCATAATTATAAATCTGCTATGCATATTTTCAGAAAGTAGTTGACCATTTAAGTTGGTATATATAACAGATGAGCTGGATCTGTGCAAATCTGTGGTTTGTGACAGCAGGGCAGACTCCTGGGGGGGGGGGAGAGGAAAATGGAAAGGAAACCAGAAACAAAGTGAATCTTTTCGTGTGGTCTGACAGGCAGATGGAAAGCATGAATTACAAAGGCTTTTAAAAAGATCTGTTTGGGGTTTATGTTTACAGAGAGACTTAACAAGACTGGTTGGCCTTAAAATGCTGAGGTCTTTGCTAAAATCAGATGTTTGGAAGTGGAATGGGTTACTAGCCCTGACCCAGAATAGAGAAGAAGTTCACAGAGATTCAACAAGACAGGAGCAGGGACAGTACACCCATAAACCAGCAGATTCGGAAAAGGGTTTAGAGGTCAGCAGGACATGGAGTTGGGGAAGGGCATGGCCCTTGCTAAATGCAGCTGGATCCAGAGACCATGAGCTTCTGACTGAGGGCAGCCATGGCACCTGGAGAAGACACTGCCAGAACGAGCTTGGATTTGTGCAGCAGGGACTGACTTACTGATGAAACAGATTTATAGGGAACAAAGGTATCAAAATATTGCCTCACTTTCATGTAAGTGGGATACGGGATATTGATTTCTTCTTATGGCCCAGGAAAACTTGTGATCTACTTGGGTAGAACCTATGGATTTCCCCAGTTTCCTAAATCTCCTGCCTGAAAGGTTAGCCGTAGATATTTACAGCCAAATGAATGGAGCTAATAGTGGAGATTATAATTTAAAGAGCTTTTGCTTTGCAAGGGAAGACTCGGATATCTCATGCTGGTTATGAGAATTTAATTAAAGACCTGTTCAATAGGAGTAAATGGCACATGTTCATGCACACAGAAGATGAAATAAAACTGCGGTGCTCAGTCTAGTGCACTAGAATGAAGTTACAAGATGCCTGGCTTTTTCATGCTTGGAGGGATGAATTATGGTTAATTCCTCTAATAATTCTTTTTGTCCACATGATGAAGCTTTGCTTTGACACAGAGAAGGTAATCCTAATGCAGTGGGGCCAAGAGTCAGAAAGTGTTCTCGTAGATCTGGCAGGCAAACAGGGCTGGCTCCTCACTAAAATCCATACCCTTCTTTCTTTTTTTCAGATCCATCAGAACATAATTTTGAACATGCAGAAAATAGTATAAGGCTTGTAAATTTGGGGATTCATCCATCAAGTAACTTACAATCTTCTTCTCCTGCACAGCAGGCTAAGGAGTTAACCCAACTCTAAACTACTGAGTGTAATGGTAACAAAGTATCCAGGATCTATGTCACAGCTCTGGCAGATACTGGAGAAACTGGAAAAGGCATTATGATGTGTTTCACTATTATTGTGTTATTTTTGAATAGTTACATTAAAATGGCTAAGGATTCTGATGTCAGGCTGAAATGTATGTTAACTATCCCAGTGGGAATCTGTGAATCTTTCATTTTGGCTTCCTAATTCTCTCCTGGGAGAGTGCTCTTTTTTATTTTATTTTTTTATTTTTTATTTTGTCTTGTACCTTGGTCACCAAAAGAAGAATTTGCTTTATCTCAGCATGTCAGCATGGATGGAAAGATATGTACATCTTTGATTTGCAAAGAGTTCAAAACCTGTGCAAAATGTGTTCATCAGCATGCCTGGCTAGCAGAGTTGTTTTGAACTGTAGAGCAGAGCTGGCAAAATTGTGTACTCAGCTATCAGGTGGGAGATGGCTCTGTTAAGCTGGAAGTCTGTGGTGATGGGGACAATGAGCAATAGTGTGTTTTTAAAATCAGGGATGACCTGGGAGCCTTACTTCCTCTGTTATTTTATTAGTCATCACTGAAATGTCAAAGCAAAGTTAGTCCTGATTAGATGTGCTGAACTGAACAGGAGCAAATGATGTTTCATAAACTGTAAAAAGCTGAGGCTGATCTGGTGAAGTCATTGGTAAAATTTCTGTTTTTCTTGGATGCCTCAGCAGGGTAGATGCTGCAGCTGATGGATGTCAATGATATTGGGCAGCAGCTCTCTCATTAAGAAATTGCCTGCTGGAACTCCCTCCAGCCATCTGGCATCCAAAATGCAACAGCGAAAGGGATCCTGTTGGTGATTTTCAGTAAATGTTTTGCACAGAGCCATCTTTGTTGACTGTGTCTATTGTTTTGCAGATGTTTATGTTATTTTATGCAAAATTTTTTTTTTTTTTTTTTTTTTTTTTTAACCTTAATTGAAACTCGTGCTTCACCAGTCCAAGGATCAAGTTCATCATAACAAAAATAAATTTTGCATGATTTTTTTATCCCAAAGTGCACATTTTTAGATGGCTCCTCAGATCATGTTTGATTTTAAATATTTACATTTTTTAATCCCCTAACTACTGTTGTACCTTTTTTTTTTTAATTTTCAAAAATTATGTATACATATGATAACTTTTTAATTTTTATTTATAATTTTTATTTTTTTTAAAATAATAGGCTGTAGTTATTTTTCTTAAAGCTTCTGAAGGCTTTATGAGCAACAGCAATGAAAATATTGGTGTACTTCACCCTGTCTGGCTGTAATCAGGTTTTATTTTGCCACAAATGACAATGACTTAGTCTCTTTTCCCTTCAGTTTAAATTTTGATGCAATTGGGGGGTTTCAACAGTTACATTTATAGAATCTGGTCTCACCTGGGCAAGTCTTCGTTGTTTCCTCACAAAACCAAGCGCTGAGTGTTGTCTTGAAGCAGGATGCACAGCACAGAAGTGCTTCCTGTGGTAGCAACATGCTGCTGGTGCTCAGTGGGTGTGGGCCCCCGATCTGCTGAGAGATTAACCCAGATGAAGTGATTCGTGAAACAGGTAAAATTGACACTTCAGCTGAGTGTGGTGCATTTATAGTAAAGCATATTTATTTCGTATATCAAGTCTTTTGAAAGGTACAATTATCCTTTATCTTTAGAGGTTGGTTTGTTTATCTTTCAATGGATTATTCTCATGGAATAAGAATGAGACATTGCTGTTGCAGAGGAGCACTGGGACCTTGTAAATGAAGGAAGCTGTGAGGTTTTGTAGTGAAAACTGCACATGGGTCTCAGAAGACTTGGTTTGTGTACTAAATTCTGATGCTGATTTATCAACACTGTGTGACCTTGAGCTACTCAAAACAATTTTTATTTTTTTAAAAGTCACTACTAAAACTGACAGTCTTCTGTTTTAGTAAGTGATACATAGGGCTTGAATTGCAGACTTTTGTACTACTTGAGTATTTATTTTTAATAAGGGTCCTAATTAAGCGTGCAATCTCTGTTGCAGGAAAGCTCTCCTGGACTCTGTCTTCATTCATTAAAATGTGTCAAATTCCTTGGAGTTTAGAGCAGAGCTCTAACAATGGCAAAAGAGACCCTATGTCCTGACTATATACTAACATGTGCCAAAGAATAAGCTTGTTAATAAGTACTTGTTCAGTGATAAAGTATAGCAACAAGGGGTTATATATTTCCTCACTTCCCACTACACGAGCAGAGCCCCTGACTTTGCTCAGGAAGCTATACTGTTGTGAGACATGGAAAAGTAAAATATGCTCTGCTTTATAATAAGTAATTCCAGCTCTGTCTAATTAACACTTCCTAGTGTTAATTGTAACCCCCTGTTCTGTGTTTTTCAGGGACAATATCTCCCAAGTATTGCTGATGAAATGTCAGGCAGAGGTAATAATTTTGTTTTCCTTGCTATTATAACATTGTGCCATAGATATAGTTATATACAGAGATACATGCCAATCAACCAACAGAGCAAACAAAATGAAGGAGTACAAACCTTCTCCTTAGAGAGCTCCTTAGGCAGACAATGAATTATGAGTTCTTCTCTGCCTAGAGAACTTGCACTGAAAATGGCTATTCCTACTGGTGTACCTCACTGTGATTAAAAATGATGAATAATTGTAGGTGGCTTGTTTTATTAAGTCAATAGACTTAACAGGATGGAGTGTGGAGTACAAAAATAAAAAAAAATATATTTTTTTACATTCCCACAGGTTTCTAACATTAATGCTACATAAATACCATCGCTCAGTTTCTGCAGACAGGCATTTAATGAACAATAAAGACATTCATGTTGTTGGAAGGGGGAAAATCCTGTTGGTGCTCCAACAAACCTATCTGTCTTGGTTTTGTAGTATGAAGGAAATAAGAGAGTACTCAAAGAAAGTAGGAACAGGAGATACACTGTTAAAACATCACTCCAGTGCTGGCAACACCCCAGAACTATTGCGAAAGACAAGTAAGAAAATAAGGATATGGGGCTATTGTGTGCCACTGACAGCTAAGTAGGATTTTTCTTACAGCATATGACTTAAAAATTGAAGGTGGAGTTTGGTCTGCTTAAACAGAATGTAGAGAAATCATTGTCTCCTCCCAACAATCCCGTGTGTGATGGCTGGTGAAAAAATGGACAGTTGCTATTAGACTGTAACTAAACTAAGCATTGAAAACACTGTTTAATTTCTCTATGCCACCTAATGTAACAGTTGAAATTACAGAAGATTTAATGGCCTGGTGAAGTGTGCCAGTCTGGAAGCACTCTGAAATGTTACTCTTAGAAGACCACCAGTGTTTCTACCCTCATTACTATTTTGTAGACTTTTATGATGTATTCCTGGGCATCGAGGAGAAAGGAGGGGAAAAGGTAAAATTTTCTTTCCCTCAGCCTAATAGGCTGATGCAACTAATGGGAAATTAGACTGATATAGATTGATATAACTAATGGGAAAAAATCAACACAACTTTTCCTACCTACACTTAAATGCACTATTATCTGTGAAATACAGAGTAGTTTAGAGGATGCACAAAAAAACTACAGCATTCATTTTTGAGTAGCCCAGGTGACTGTTGCTTTATCACAAGAGACATTTTCTTTTCCCCCTGAAAAAATTTTTTTTTTTTTTTTTTTTTTTTTCCTTTTGGCCCACCAGCCTCAGTTCCTGTGGTTATTCTACGGTCATGTTATCATGAGGTGAAATAACTCATCAGAAGGAATACCTACAGATCAGGAACAGCAAGAGTGGTTTGAAAGAGGAAAGCAAATACTCAAATGCCACAGAAGTAGAACTGAGAGTTCAATTTCTTCTATGCTTCTAATAGTATTAATAATCTCAGGTCTAGATACTTCATTATGATCACTATTTTTTTTTTCCTTCCATGATTTTATTTATTTATTTATTTATTTGTGGGGGTGGTGGTGATTTCTGTGGGTCATTTTACCATCTTGATGGAGCCAGAGCAACCATTTTGCTTTTGTGAGGCACAAAATGCATGGAGGCCGCAGCATGAAGCTGAGGTTCGGCAGCAGCTTGCCTAACCTCAGGCTTCTGCTTCAGGAGGGGAAGGCCCCTCAGCGACACCCCACTTGACTGCACCTGACCAGAGTCCCCTGTGGATGAGGGTGGCTGTGGGTCTCCCTGCAGCATCCCAGTGTCTCCTGCTTGATCCAGTGACTCAGGCCCTGGTCCAAGGTTACCCCCACACCCCTTGCTCAGGCTCTTGGAGGAGCGGCTGCCATGGCCAAGGCATTGGGTTCATTTGGAACCCAATGTCCTGAGTGAAACAAAATGGCGCCGAGGAGGCCCTGGGCCTTGGTTCCCTCAGCACCTCTTGCCCCAGAAGGAAACTTCCACCTGAATTACAGCAGCCTTTGCAGCCCAAAGGACCCACTCCCTCCTCTTGTGAGTATTTGATTAATTTTCATGTGTATTGCTTCATTTCTAGCTTCTGTCAAGCAATTTTGGTTAAACATGGGTGTGATTTCTTCACAGCATTGTAGAAATGCACTGGGGACATTCAACTGCAGTGGGCATTGCCTGGGTTGGACATAGAGGAGCTGGTGAAAGCAAGATGTGTGGATATTTTTATTTGATATTTTGGGATACCATTGGCACACTGTTGACTTAAAAATATCTTAGAGCATCAGCAAGCACACCTATTGTATCTGAGATAAGACAAGCCTGGTAAGAGACATTGACTCTTGAGAGACCTTGAAATTACATTGTTAATTTCTGTTTTCATTTTCTTTTTCTCTTGTGAAAACCACTGAAGTCAGTGTGGGATATTGCCCATGTCTTTATGCAGTACATTTCTGAGAGACTTTGTAACCAAACAGTAGTTTCTATGGATCCTTGCAACCTCATGTGGATGGTCCTGACGGGACTCGGTGACAGCAGCTAGCACCCCTTGAGGATATTGTGATTTTTTTTTTTAATTTATTTTTTTTAAATATATTACTGCCAGTAATATGAAATGTAGTATATGTGTGCTCATGTGCTGCTGATATAAAGTTGAGTATAGCAAGGATCTAGGTTATAGCAAATGTATTCTCAGGAGATCAGTGAGAAATGGATGTTTTGTGAAAATTTCCTTTGTGTAGATTAGGAATGTAACAATACCTATGGGAAATTAGAATGTGACAATAGGACCAAAATCCATACCTGAACTAGATCAATGAGATAGATGCACAGTGCAAAGGTAAGGTACAAAATCAGGTAGTAGACCACATGCCTCTGTACCTGATAGCCAGTTTTAAACTTGAAATACCAAAGGCAGTGTGTCAGACATGAGCTTGTGAACTCCTATCTGTGTTATTTTTTTTGCATGTGGATGGTCTCAGTGACTTTCATACTGATGTATTTCCTGTATCTTTAAAGAATTCACAGTCTAGACAATCAGGACTGCTTTTCCTGTGTGTCTTGGACAGCTCCAAGTGTTCCCCAAAATACAGTAACAAGTTAGAAATCACTTTGTTGGAAATACTGATGTGGAAAAGCAGGTTGGATACTAGTCTTGTAAATATGCTGCTTGAACATGGAAAGACTAATGTTATAGTTACCATTTCAGTAGAATTTTTAGTGAAGAGGAAAATAATCTATAGGAAAGAGATTATTATTATTATTTAAAGCTCTCTTGGGACAGATCATGTTATTTTACTGACAGCGAAGAACTGAGAACCATACCAGAAAAGTCACTAGTCTCATTTTTCTTGCATCCTTCATCCAGCTCTTTCTCGATGACCAATCAGGTTTATATGAATATAACCCAATGGGTTCCTTATCCTTCCAGAAATGTACCCCTGCATATAAACAAGGAATTTCAAAAGGGATGCACAATATGCATATTGAATTTCATCTTATTAACTGGAGCTCTGTCAAAATGAAATCTGACTTATTTAGGAGAAATAATTCCTCACTAAGGAAAAAAGAACAGTTTTGGCAGGCCTCATAATACACATCTCAGGATTATCTACTAATAACTAGAAAAAATCATGTGGCCATAAACAGTATAAAATTAAGTTATGGGCATAGCTTCTGGCTGTGGTCCCTATAAATGATCTACCCTGGAGTAAGCCAAAGTTAAGTCAACTTAAATCTTATGTTTGTCTTTCCATTACACATCTGTTGTTTAAAAAGTAAATTTCTGTATTCTTTTTACAAATATTTTTCTCCCCCCATCCCCTTTATTGCAAAAACAGGAAACTGCATTCCTAGAAAAATAGAAAAATACCATCTAAAACAAAGGGGGAGAAATCAAAGAAAAAAATTCCTTCAGATACATCACAGTTCAACAGGAAGGAGGTTCAAGAGATCCCAAACCCCAGGCCTTTTGAAAAGTTTAGATATAAGCATTGTTGTTTAGACCTTTCTTAATTTAAAATTATTATTATTATTATAATGATTAATATTGCCATGAAAGTACCCTAGCCAGAAAACTCCATGTCATGTTTTAGACAGAAAATTTTTAACAAACAGCTCATAATCTGACCAAAAAAAAGGGATTTCTTTGTCCTTCTGCAGCAATTCTATTTTCTCCTCCACATGGTTTGTGCTTTAATTGGCACATCTGTCTTTAACAGAATCTCTTCCAAAACAGCATCCCTTGCTCTGCCCCTTAAAACTTCAGCCCTTCCCTCTAGGTTAGGTAGCAGATTCCCTGACTGCATGTGGTATAGTTTTCAAAGTGTCTTCTACCTAATTGCCATTAAAATCCTTTTGAAAATCTCACTAGGCAGTGTGCTTCTTCAGCATGTTTTTCCTGCGATTTAGTCACCAAGTAGTGCTGCAGGATGCTTGAAAGGGCTCAGGAAGCAGCCTCTGTCCTGGGAAAGGCTAAAAGGGTGATTAGGAGAATGCAGGAGATTGGGTTTGTAATAGTGGTAGTTTATCCTAAGCCTCTTTGTTTTAACAATCATGTCTAATACCTTAAAGGTGCCGGCCACGCATGCTGAGCTCTTGTTCAAATGGTGGTAGTGGAAGTGCAGAGGTTAAGAGGTGCCTCTCTTGTAAGTAAATTCAGAAGATGCTGCTGTGGTCTGGGCATCTGGCTGAAACTCAGAAGGCTTTGGTTAAACTTCCTGTTCGATCAAAGTTACCACATGCCCAAGGGGGTCGCTTGGGGCTCAGGTGAAATACCATGTTCTCAGCCCAAACTTCTGTACAGTAGCTTGTTAGAGTCTGAAAGAGAGAAACAAGAACAAACACTGCATCTGGCAAACATGAACTATGAATATTGGCCAGGGTTAGTGACTTACTGAGTATCTTGTAGCACTGATAGGATTTTTGTAAGTTCTGACTCTTGGAGTCCTGGTGTTCCTTGAGAGCCTCAGAGTTTGCTTTTAAGTAAGCTTTTAGCCTCTGGGTGAGGAATTAAGAATGAAATCACCAACCATAGGGGCTGGACAAAATTAAAGGAACTATACTGCTGGTCAAACATTATATGTAAAGCAGCCCAAGACCAGATCTGGCGTGTTGGTTAGTGCTGGTTAGGCCTCCAGGCTGGCAGCACCAGAAGACAGGCTTTGGCCAGCTATCAGAAACTGAAAGCAGCCACTGTCACACTGACTTCCAGGATCCATAGTCTTAAATTTAAATAATTGATGTGGTTAATGAATAATAAATTTAATAGTAATGATTAAGGCAGATGACTCCTTGTTCAGTTAAATGGTCACAGCCAACTGAAAATGTGTGTGGTGCATGCATGCTGCTCTGCTCCTCTGAAGTTTGCATGTGGTTATTCCCTGACAACCTCGTTTAATGCCGTGGATGATTCGCTTTGCCCTTAGACAGTGCTTCACCACTTCCAGCCTCACACCTGGCTGCAGTGGTGTGCTTGGTTTAGAGGAGAGCAGCTAATTAATGTACAGTGTTTTTGCCCTTTTGTGCAGGGAAGCTCCAAAAGCCACGATTTTCCTTCATAAGAGCTGTGGAAGCTGCCATGCCATTCCCTGCTGGCTTGGCGATGTTACCTGCCCTGTGGCAGCTTTCTAGGAGAAGCACAGCATCCTAGACACTTTCTCCTTGTCCCTCCAATCTGTTAGCTCTGAAGTCTGTCCTGGTAGGAGCTGGAGCAGCTCAGCAGGGGTGTGCAGAGATGGGCAGCGCTGGCTTTGGAGCAGGGTCCCTGCAGGGCTCTGGAACAAGAGGGAAAATTCCCCCTCTCTTGTCTTGCCCTCCCCTCCCACCCCAGCCATTCAGCCCACTTCCTCAAAGAGGCTTTGTGGAGTCCGCAGACCGCAGAGCTTTTTTCTTCCTCCCCACCCTACTCCGCCATTCCATCTGGTGTTTGTTTTGCTGTGCTGCCTCTTGTTGGCTCCATCTGAATACTGTAGGAGTCTCTCACTGGATGTTTTGACAAGTGGATGCTGGGCCGTGCGGCCTGGGGAGGGGGCCTGCAGGCTCTGAGCTACATTCACTTCTGGTATATGACGGCTGGGATGCGCTGCTGTCATGGGTTAAGATCTTTGCACAAAGGGACTCTGAGCTGTCCTGGGACATTGCTCTGTTGCAGAAGAGTGTCTGCCTGGTGGCAGGGAGGAGGCCCTGTGCTGTCGTTTTCTGATGACAGCCAGGAGTGGGCCAGGGCTGGCCTTGCACCTTTGTGACTCCAGTTTTGTTGTTGTCCCATCAGCTGTGGGTGGCATAAATAGACACCGAGATGGTTGTTTCTGAATTACTCATGCAAGTGGGATCAGGCCCTCTGCTTGTGCTTCTTGTCATTGCTTATTTACTAATTCTGCTCTTAAGGAAGGTCAGATTTTACTTTCATCCACTCAGCAGACCTCCCTTTAAGCTGCAAGAGCCCTGTGCAGTTAACTGGCCTGGAGCCTTTTGCTCCAGAACATTTCTTGAAGGCATCCAGCACAATGCTGACGGGATTTGCCTCCACTTCCATATACAGTAGTTTGTGAAAGGAGTGAAGAACCATGTTTTATTTCCTTCACCCTTTCTCTGGAGCTCTTAGGAAGCAAGCAGTGGCTGAGCTTGTTCTTTGGCACAGCTTTCAGTCAGACAGACATGGGGTCATTCAAAACAGACATGGGGTCATGACAGCAAATGAGTTATCCCCAGGTCACACATTGCAAGCTGGAACTGAAGAACTTAGAGCTTAAACTCTTGGAAAATCTCTGCAACTATCCTTGAGGCATCACCTCTAGCGTGGTTTTGCAGGGCTATTACAATTTTCCCAAAATAAGAGCTAGTGAACGTTTGCTACTGTGGCACTAACAGTGGATCGCATTTGTATAAGGTCTTGATTCTGCTGCCACTGTGTGGTCAAAACCGGCCTGGTGCTTCAGGTACTCCTGTCTCTTACCAAGATTTGCATGGAGCCAGCAGAGTCCTGCACCCAACTTGTGGTTCTCCTCCATAGCGCTGAAGATGAGAGTAAGCCCAGAAATTAATGCCCTCTTTATTTGTCTTGCTGGAGCAGCCAGATGCACCTGCAGCAATAAGGGGCCATTGAGCTGCAGAGGTATTAGGGCAGGGAAAAACAACAAACAGTCCCTTGCTCAGCTCATAATTTGATACTATGACCGTATGTAACAGGTAAATAAAACTGACGTGGCAAGGATAAACCTGCTCATAGACATGTGCCTGGACTCAGGGCCTTGATGAATAGCTGCTTTTGACCGAGCTGTTTGAAATATAAGCAGAGAGGGAGGACTGTTAGTAGGATTTCAGTAATCCCCACCTCAAGATGATGGCTTCTGCATGAGTTTATAGGGCTGAAAAGTTGTAGATCTCTTGCAGCCTTGCACATTGTTGAGGCTTCAGCAAAGCATGCTATGGAACCTTTCCCACTGAGCAGCAAAGCTCTGTAGCAAATAATCAAATGCAGGTATACTTGAAAAGAAAAAAAAAAGGAAAAAAAAAAAGAAAAAAAACCCTTATATTAGCTTTACTTCAGAAAATAATATAGTAATCATTTATGTTTTGCTAGTTCAGTAATATCCAGGAGGTTTCTCAGTCATTAATTCACTTGAGTGAATTAGAAATGTTTTATTGTAGTAATAAACAGTGATATGTCTTCAGGGACTTTCAAAGCAAGTAAAGTACTAAATGTAAATTATTCTGCGGTTTGGTTCTGCATTCCTTGTTCATTCAGGATTTTTGCTGGCTTCAAGGAATGAAGGAGCAAAGCCCAAATATTTGTGAGGAAATCAGGTTGAAAGAATTTGCCCTGAGCCCAAAGATTAAAAAGAGTAAAATGTCAGCACTAGAAATTGACAGAGGGAGAGAATTCCAGCTATTAAGGGAACAGCGGCTGAGAATGTCATGCGGTACTTTTATTAACGCAGTACAGAAGGCAATTTAAATAAATAAAAAGGCCTCTTTCTGCAGTTTTGGAAAGTCCTTCTTTAATTTAGGTGAAAATAAACGCATGTTAAAGTGACCCACAGTCATACGATGACCTCAGGTCCAGTCTTGGCTTCACACCTACCAGCAAGGCATGTATGTACTCTCTCTCCCAACTCCTACTTTCTGCGCTATTGAATCCATGCTGCTTTTGGGAAGGCACCATTTCTGGGGGGCTCTGTGATGTCTAGGCTGACACAGGCCCAGGGTAGGGTGGGATTTCTGCCCACCGCTGGGATGCTACAGGCAATATCTTGCCCTCTGCCGCCTTCTGCCATACCCTATTGCTTTCTTGTGCTGACCCATTTGCTCTCCCTCCCCACTGGCTTTGAGATAAAACATGTTTATTGCTCTGTGTGTTTGCAGCATAGTGGCATCCTGGCACAAATTGGTAAGTTTGATTCTTACTGATTTAGTATTTTTATTTATTTGGCATCTATGTGGGCTGTACACTTAAGCATGCAATGAACTGCAGATCCTGGCTGGAAATTATATTGACTGCCCTTTGGTATTGTAACAGAAAGAGAAAAGGAGGAGTTAGCACCAAAGCTCCAGCCTTATGTGCAGGTTTGCAGCCATGGGGGGCACTTGCAAGGACTCTCTCTTCTGCCAGCCTGCCTATATTAACAAAGTTCCTGGGAATTTCCATAATTTATGAGATTTCATCTGCAGCTGGCTGTTTAGGCAGAGCAGTGATAGTAGTGAGGGTGACAGGCACGCAACATTTGTACGTAGGATGATTGCATAAGCCACATTTCCTTTGGAAATTGAGCTAAAAATAGAAACACTTTCCAGTGCCAGACTTGTCTGTCGTAACTAGTAAAGGCTTTTTGTCCATTCATGAGTATGCTGAGCTCCTCATGCCTCTTCTGGGCTAATGTGTTTACTTGGCACCTTGGCTATACTTCCATGGGATTTTGTGAAATGCTTTTAATTTATCATGGTGAGGAATACTGGTGGGTGAGTGAATGGAAAGGTGAATTTATCACATGAACCACTTTCCCTCTCTCTCTCTCTCTCTTTTTTTTTTTTTTTTTAAATATTACTATTTTTATTGTTATTTTAGGTAAGCTTTGGTCTCATCTTGTGTAATATTTCTCATTTAATGGGTTGAAATGTTGTATTAAAGCAGAAATGGATTATAAAGTGTTGTATTATCCACTGAAGGAGATGCAGGCTTAAGGCATGCTGCAGCCAGGGTGTGTCTGTATGCACAACAACAAACAAATATTGCAGCGACCTTGCACAAATTCTTGCATGGAATCTCTTTCCCTTTTCCCCTCCGATCCTAGTCTAGGCACGGAAGCCAAAGGGTGAGGAAGAATGAACCCGTGCTTCGGGACACTGAAAACCACCCACTAGGCCTGAAAATCTACACATTGAATATGTGTAATAAGTTAATTATAAGTTAATATTTAATAACGTCAATAATATTTAATACGTTAATAATATTTAATAACGAAAGTTCCTAACTGAGGCTGAAATGCTGCTGCAGGAACCATTTCTCCTCTGCCCCAGCCCGGGCCACTGAGCTCCGTGCCTGCCGGAGGCGCCGCTAGAGGGCAGCAGAGACTGCGCTAAAGCCACCGCCGGTCCGCCCCGTCTTAAGCGACTTTGAAACTAGGGCAGCACCTGACGGTGGAAGGTTAGATGGAAAAGACATGATCCTCTCTGTTCTGAGAGACCCGTTTTCCCCCTTCTTTTGCTTAAGGCTCAGCTTTACGTACCGTCAGGTTTCTCTGACAGTGTTTTCCCTCTGTTGTACACACCAGCCCCGTGCAGTCCAGCAGAGCCTGTACCTTTCTTGTCCGGGTTGTAACTGCAAATAAGTTAGGGAAGGTGCTCATCTAAATATGCTTTGGGGCATTCATGATGACGAACCCAAACTGTAGTTCTTAATTTTTTCCCTTTACTAGAAATGTTTTGTGTGGTGGCTAGTGTATTCTTACAGTGAGTCAGCCTGCAGCGATACCTCAGGGATTTTTATCCCTTCTGTTGAGTGTGTTCTCAGCAAAAAGAGAATGAAAGAGCCTGAAAGGAGCAAGAGTGTCTGTACTTCTACACCATTGCTGCAATTGCAGGGGCTGTCAGGGTCTTTGGCAGCAACGAAGGAGAGAGCAGGTAAGTGCAACAAGCAGGGAATGGGAAACAGTCCTGTGTCTGGCACGCGTGGGCTCTGGATGGGCAAGTGGCATTAATTCCTGGCCCCAGCCTTGCACAGGCCACTTCAAACTTCGTCACAAGGGGCAGTCTGAGGTGCTCTTTCATCTTATTCCTCAGTGTGTGGAGAGTGAGTGAAAAAGTGTCAGCAGGGCACATTTGGTTTTGGCATTCAGAGATTCTGTCCCAACGAATGACGGAAATGAGTGAACAAAACAGAATCAACAGTAATACCATGCTAACCAGCTACGCTGAGCCCCTTTCTTGATGCAGACACCAGTTAATTTCTTAAATGGCTCATTATGGATTGTGTGGAAGAACCAGATACTTCTTAAATGGGTTTTGATGTGGCAAGAGAGATTAGAGTGGGTGAACTGATCAAATCTTGTCCAGTATTTAACTGATTAAAGTAAGTACTATTATAATTAGAGAGAAGTTATCGAGCATTTTGGATGACAAATGACGGTGCTTACTCCCCTGGACAGTGCATTGCTGTACCACCACCCCTGTATGCAGGACTACCGAAGCACTTTTAATACAGGAGATGTCGCAGACCTTATAACCTGCGGGGGGTGATGCCACCACAATATATGTGCGTAGGTCTGATAAACAAAGGATTGAGTTACAACTTCTGTTGATTAGGTGGGAGTAAGAGTTTTGATGCTTTTGAAAATCCCTATGAGGTTTTCTCACTTTTAGGTACTTCAAAACCTTTGGAAGTCCACCCCGTAGTGTACTGTAACTTGAGATATTTGTTTCAGTTTTGAAAAAAAACAGCTCCAAAGTCTGCAGAAGGTAACCGTGGCAGCATTATTATTGGTGGCATTTATTCTGTATGAGCAGCTGCAGATTACATTATTTAATATCTGTTTTATCTGTGTTTCAGAACTGATTTTAGTGTTACAACAAAGGCAGGCTTGTCTTATGAGAATCAAAATTATGCTTAATTGAATTCTGCTTTGGGAGTTTCTGTCAATCACACAACTGTGTGAATTGGAAAAGACACATGATTGCAACTATGATTAACTTCTCCAGAGTCGCTCTGAGTACTGTATATCACATTTCATAAAGAGATGTAGTATCTCCAGAATAATTGCATTGTTCTGAAGGGTATCTTTTGAATGTCAAAAATAACTCCATTTTCTTTGAGGGGACATAACAGGGATAAGGGAAGAGACATTCTTAAACTGAAGGTTGTGAAGACTTCTAAAATAGGGTCAGCTGAAATAGGAGGTTATTTGACACATGTAAACAATTAAGGAAGAATTAAACAAGGGGGTGTGTGACAGCAGGAAGGAACTTAGGGCCATGTGGTGGAAATTTTCGGAGAGATGAGTGTTTTGCTTGAGGGCAGAATGGATTGTTGCAGGGATTGTGACACCTGCATCAAATGAGAGTGAAGAGAGCATAGTGAGTTTCATGGGCATTCATAATGCTCTGCATATTACTTGATTTAAGTTCTGAAAAGTCAAATTGAGTGTCATCCCCCCACCCCCCCCCCCACCCCCCCGGCAGTTGCATTACATGGATTCAGCAACAGAAGTTCTGCATTTGTGTCTTAGCTGATTGGAACAGCAGTGGAGACAGTGAAATTAGTAAGAGGCAAAGTGATGTTCCATGTTGGTCTTCATCGCCATTAAAAAATTGCCTTGTGAGTGTAAGGGGGGAAAGTGTTTTAACAAGAACTTGTGTGAGCAAATCTGCCTAATGCAGGGCTGCCACTTGAGAGTGCAGTTCTGCAGAGAAGCACCTAAAGGAGAAGCTCCATCTGAAGTGGCCTTGACTGCCTTCCTCCCTGGGTGCTTCCCACCACCACATTAAGAGCGATGTAAGCCAACAGAGGGTAACCTCCCTGAGAACAGCCTGCACGTGAGCTACCTTCACAGCATCCAGAGGTGGGCAGGTGGTAAATTAGCAGGAGGTGCAAACTGCCAGTGAGTAATTAAGAGTGAATGTTCATGGTGCTGGAGCTTTTGGGCCATGCACTGGAAGTACATGTCAGTGCCATGAGTTTTCCTGTGCTTATGGAGCCAGGTGAAGGAAATCTGTGACGTTAAGAACTGCAAACGAGGTTAGTCCAAAAGTCACTGCACTAGAGATCTCTAAATTTGGAGGGCAGGCAATAGGATTGTGCACTCCTGTAGCTAGTTACCCAATGCTAATATTCACTTTGCTCTTATCTCTAAATTGCATCAACTGTCTCCAGTGACATTTAACTTACATATGTGAAGGGATTGGCATTTTTAGATTGTCAGAGTGTTATTGGATGAAAAAGCTGATTTTGTCACGGGACATCTGTTTTATTGTTAATTAGATGAAATAGGAAAGACATCAGAAGAGTACACACAGAAACTATTTCATAGTTCCTGCTTAAAATCTTGCTCTAATCCCTTGAAATTAATGATGCTTTGCAGATTTTCACATTTTGATGTGAATTTCATTTAGGAAGTTTCAGGAACAAATGACAGAGAGTTGTTATCCATCTGTGCCTCTGTCTTTACAATTCAATTGCTCCCTGCCATTGTACAGTCGCTCCTTTCAAAACTATCAGAAGAGAGAAGACAACCAAGGAGTTCGTTTATCATTAAAAAACAACTGAAGCAGCAACTTATATCATCATCACGGATCATATTTTGTGCTCATCAAAGTAAGAATCACTATTTACATTGTCCCATCAATCTGAGTTGATCTTTTTGATAGTTGTGAGTCTGTGGGTGTTCAGATCCTGTCTTCTGATGATTACTTGGCTTCTTCTGCCTTCCTGCTATTTATTTATTTATTTTTGGGCAAGGTGTAGTGTAAAGACTCAAGCAGACAATCTTTTCTCTGTTTTCAGTTGTTAAAGGTCTGTTGTGTTGATGAGCTGCAGAAGAGGAAGCAGGTATAAAATATGCTCCCCGGGAGAGACAGAGAAATTGTCATTTGTGATAGCTGGTGATGATATGTCATATTATTTCAGGATGAAAGCTGATGAGGTTTCTCAGGGGAATAAGGGAGAATAAGGAATTAAGAGCAGCAAATGGGACTACTGTAATGATGTGGAAGGTAAGCTGGAGATGGGGAGAGACACCAGGAAAGGCTGAGGTGGTCGCACCTTGCTCAGTTACAATAACACATCTGCCACTCTGGCACCGAGTGCTGGGTAGGTATGGAAGAGCAGGGAGGTGTGTCATCCTGCAGGAAGAAGCACAGGATGCATGCTGCCTTCAGCTACCCTGCTGAGTAACCTCTAGAGCTGGAAAGGAGAAAAAGCTCTTCTGTGGTTCCTGCCCTTCAGAACTGTAAGAAAAGGAATATACAGAGACTGCAGAGTGAGTCGTGGGCTGCACGCTTGGCGCTAGGCTCTCAGTGCTCACTCGGTGCTTGTGCGGGGAGGAGATAAAGCAGAAACTAGAAAAGTAGAATTTGACTGGGGGGAATGGATTTTAAATCCCTAAAGTGATGTTAGCAGAAAAGTGAAGTGACTTTAAAAATGTCATCCTCAGCTGTGTGCACACGGCTCATATTAAATTAGGATTACAGGATGGAATTAGACTTTATCACTTTATTAACTTTATTTTATTTTATTTTATTTTATTTTATTTTATTTTTTTAATGTAGCATCTGGCCATAAGATGTGCAGTGTATTAAAATGAGGATGTTAGACCATGCTCTTGGAAATGTCCTGAGCTGAACAAAACCAGGCTGGCTTTTCCCATTTGCCTGATTAACTAATAAATTAAATTAAAAATGGATCTTTGGGAGGATAAGAAAATATCTGAAAATTGAAAAATATCTTGTACTGAAAGAAAAAGTGACATGAGAGGAGAAATTTCAATAATGTCAAAACAAAATATTCTGGTAAATAATAAATGAACCTTTTTCAAAAATGCCAAAATATTGTGACATTTTAGCAATTTCTAAAATAATTCTGTAACCTTATTTTGGAAGGGTACTTTAAAAATTGAATTGACTTTTTTGTTGCTCTCCAGTTGTGAAAAACAGCAGAATTTAATGAAACCTATCCATAAAGCCAAAACAAAGGATTTTCCCCCCTCTTAAAAACATGGATTGAAGATTTTTTTTCAGTTGAATTCAAACTGATTCCTTGCAGTAGATGTGTAAGACATAGGCACAAACATTATTTGGCTGCTTGTGCTATTGTGCATTGCATCTATTAAGTTCTGTGCAGCTGGGGAGAGCAGACCCGTTCCAGAGCTCTCAGGTACAGGGGCATCTGCTGAGGGACAAGGAGAGAGATAGGGTCAGAGTTGCAGGTGGAAAACCTGATGCAGAAGATGGGACAAGGTAACGCAATCCATGGATCTGGGACCTGTGATAATACCACGGAGCTGCTGATGCTGTTCACTTGTTCTTTTCCATCTTGCCCATCATCTTGTCATTCCATCCCATAGTTTCTTCATTAATATTTATGCCTCCCAACTCCTAATACCAGGTGTACACACACATCTTTGGCACTCTAGCTCTGCTACGTGATGTAGATTTCACTGGCCTCTGTAATGAGAAACAGTCTTTCTAGCTGATTCCCAGGTGCTCTTGGTACCCCAGGAGCTCAACATCAAGTCTTTGTTTTCATTGTATTTTACCTTTCTTTATGTGAAGCTTAAAATCTGCAGTGTGAGTGTTTGATAACCTTGCTATTTACTCAGTAAATCACCTCCCCCAAAATCCTCAAACTAGAATACAACAACAAAAAAAGCAGAGCTTCTTGCTTCTCTGCATGTAGATCTTTTGCAGTGAGTGGCCTGGCCATCACTGGAAATAAACCCTTGGTCTCCTGAAGCAGTTCACAGAGGCCCTACTCCTCCTTTGATGCAGAGAGCGCGTGGTTATTAGAGGGAGGTGCAGTTCTGGAGTTGCCGTGCAAGAACAGAGAACCATCCCACTAGGGATTTATTTTGTGATAAATGTCAGTCGTGGTTACTTTGGAATGCAAGAGAAATTCTGCAGAAGGATGTCTGAGCTAGCTATGTGCTGTTCTTCTGGCTTTGAATGTATGAAACCCTTTTAATTATGGATCAGCATTCCTACCCCACCCCTCCAAGACTCTCATAGAATAGTCAGGTAAAAGCTGACTTCTACACTGACCTCAGGAAAACATTGCAGAGCCTGCAGGGCCATTATGTATGCCACTTAGAGGGAGGGTCCTGGCCCTCTGTTTCAAGTACAAAGTGCTCATTATTATCCTATTCCTAGACCTGAGAAGGTTCTTAGTTCTTCTAATATGTAGTATCCATTAACTAAAAATATAGCTCCATTATTCTCAATTCTGTACCCTGTCCTTCCTCACTTTTTGGTCTGGGACTCATGCTAGGGATAAACTTGGCAAAATACTTTCATTAGTGTGACTAAGAGAAGCCTACAACATGTTTCATTTAAAAGGGAGCAAGATTGATACCCTTTATTAGTGAGCTGGAGCAATCTCTGCCTTTTCTTCTAAAACAGCTCCATATCTGTTTGGCTCCGGAGTGCACAATCTTGATGAATTGTGAGTTAACTTAATGGAGAGGAAAATGTGTGTAGTGCTGTGTGAGGGCAAAAGGGAGAAATACAGAATAAGAATCGATGGAAGAGAAAAGAGACTTGATGGAAAATGAAATGGCCTCTTCCCAAAAAAGTTGATGAAGAGAAAATAAACAGACTGGCAAGCAGGCTCAGAGAGGGAAAAAGAGCAACAAGACAGTCATTAAGGTGAGAGATGGATCACAGGCACAATGTATAGATTTTCATTTTGAAGAGCAGAAAGTGTGGGAATACTTGGATCACAGGCTTTGGTTCTGGCCCATCTTTGCTCAAATTAAATAAGAAAAGTTCAGAACAGGAAAAAAAAAGTGAAAAAAATCCCCTCCTCCCCTGAAGTATAGGATCTGAAATAAACAACACCAGAAATTTAAACTCTATTGGCAAAATGTCAGAATATTTTTGAATGTTCGTGTCTTTTCCTGTTGTTCCTGATTCAAAAGCAATTGCTTATGAATGACAGTTTCTTTATTTTATCTTTTTACCCTATAGATTTCTGTTATCTGGGTATATTCAGAGCTGCATTCTGTTACTTAGCTGGCTAAATCTGTGTTGTTACTTCTGCCAGGACTGCCATGACAGTCCAGACTGTCCTGATGGCTTGTTAACTAACCTCTGATTTCACAAAACCTACCGCTACTAATACCACAAGCCAGAAAAGACCTTGCTTGGCTTTCAGAGCTGGGCAATTACCAGGAGTGCCTGTTGGGGCTGAGAGGGGAAACACGTGAAAATGGAACTGACTTGAGGAAATTGCTGAGAGATGGAGCAAAAGAGCAGAGCCCTAAATATCAACGTGCTCTCGTGGCTGTTCCGGGGAATTTTGCTTATAGGATAATGAGTAGAGTATAAGGATCCATCCTAAACTTATAGATGCAATAAATCAACCTCAAATTCATTTTACTAACTGATATGTATGAGACCGTTCCTCAGTAGGAAAATGTATATAGTGGTGTTCCATAGAACTATGAACTTTTAGTCATAGACTAAAACAAAAACTAACAGCTACATGATGTTTAAATATGTGTACATACAATGGACATTAGCAGTTATCTCCATGTTACACATGGAAGTTCCACACCTCAGTGGGATACATTTGTTTATGTAGGGATAAATATCTGTCATTAAGTGGTGCTGGGGCAGATGCTGGTGTAAAACAGTGGCAGCTGTGTTCCTGAATCAGGGTGGTGGATATTTGAGCCCACAAAGAAGATTGTATTTGTTTCCAGTGCTGGCTGGTATGCCTACATTTAGAAAACATTAGGAGCCATGCCATGATTTTTGAGGTTGAAATTAAATCCCACAGAAATCACTTCTATTTCTTTTTTTCTCTTTCTTTTCATTAAAAAAAAAATAATTCTGGACGTTTTTCAAGACCCTTTCCTTTGCAGCCCTGGGAACTAGAAATTGAAGGTGGTGAGATTTCCATGCAAAACCTGGGAATTTAGGAAAAATACCAAATACTACAAGGTCATGATAAGATCAGTCGTTTGGTCGATCATCTAGTATTTGTGTTCAGGAAGTAGGAGCTGCTCCTTGAGCAGCAGTGTGGCCCAAGGCAGGGGCAGTGGGGAGGAGGGCAAGCTGTATGCCTGTCTTGAACTGCAGCGTCTGTGATGCAAGGAGAGATCCTGCTCTCCTTCATAGACTCATTCGTGATTTGAGTTGCTGAGACAGGAAGAACAGCAGGGATGGCTGGTGGGGAGGAGCGTGGGGCAGGGACTGCAGGGGAGCTGTGGGTGCCGCTGCCTCTGGGGATTGCCCCAACCAAGGCTGCAGTGCAGAGCAGGGCTGGCTACAGCCCATTGCTTGGGACAGCCCCGAGCCTGCTGGGCTGGGAAGGAAATCACCCCACCATCACAGAAGTGGTCTGTGCGTGTCGATTGTCACAAACATGGAATTCTAAGTAATGGGAGATTGATGCATGTGTCTGAAAGCCCCTTCTTCAGAGGTCTAGCAGCTATCATTCAGTAACTCTGTGGGTGTATGTGTATAGACTTGTGTATAGTGCAGCAACTTTTAACAAGCTCTCTAAGAAACATGGTAGGAAAGAAACAGAACTCAAAATAGCTAACAGAAGGTGGAAAGGTTTAAAAAAGGGCAAAAGAAAAAAAATAAGAAAAAGAAAAATCTACAACCCCCCGCCCCTCTTCCAACCACCCCCAAAGCAGATGAAGAGAAACTAAATCTTTAAAGATAGTCTTAGATAAAAGACTAAAATATTTATATCACCTTTTTAACCTGAATTTTATAGCAATGAAGTTTAACATATATCTTCTATTACCTTTGTCAAGTTTATGACTAGCTCTCATTTATGGATCCCTTAAATATGTATAAGACAGTTTTAGTTGTCTTGTTTACACGGGTTTTCTCTTTGGGCATTTGTCTCCATCACTGGGTAGCATGTTTATGGTAATTTACTGTAATACACGTATATCAGAGGCAGTTTAAATGACACTTAGCCTTGAATATATTTAAGATATTTTTTTTCCTTTTAGCCACTACGAAGTCGAAAGATATATGAAAAGCTATTAATTTTCAAATGATAGTAACATAAACAATATTAAAACTTGTATTTGCTCTTTGAACAGTGTGAGGCAGAAATACATAACAAATGGGGCATCACACAGTCAGTTATTAAAGAAGTAAATTAGAAGTAAATTCAATCTTTTCTTTTCACTTGTCAAAGATAATCTAGACAGTAGCTTGATGATTAGAGAACAAAATGTGTCTGATTATTTGGGTTAGCTTTAATCAGTGAAAAAAGCTTTGACTCCTCAGTAAATGTTTGTTTCCAGCCCTGTGGAAGGAGGCTCCCCTGTGTTGTCCAGAGGTGTCCAGCTGTGCCCGCAGCAGGTCCTTGTATCACTGCTGCTGTGCCAAAGGGATCTGAACAGATTGCCTCTGTGCTAGGGGCTGGTGCTGCGCATGGTATGTGCTATATCCATGTAGCAAGGCAGAGTTGTGTTGCAAAGGTGTTTCTGTGAGTAGACATGGAAGAAAAACCCCTGTGTGGTTGGGAGCACAGAGTCCCAGCACTGTTTTCCCAGAGCTGTGTTGCCTGGGGTGGCTGAGCTGGAGCAGAACACAGGCACCTCATGGGCCTGGGATGTGCTTTATCAGTAGTCTGCAGTGCTTTTGGCTATGTGGAAGGGTATGCTTTGGCCTGAGGGTCAGCGTTTTGGGGCAAATGAGCTGTATTGCTGCTGGTTTTAGACTAGTCTAGTTCATTCCTGCAAATAACATTTATGTATCTTTATGAAATATAAAACAATGTCTGGGCGCAATGGAAACCAGATTCCTTGATGCATTGGAAAGTGCCTCTAGATGCTTATCTGCTCTTTTTGGTGCTGGAAAACCTTTAAAAACCTGCTCACTAATCTTAATCATTTAAAAAATATTGTCGTTAGAGAGAGACTATTGAAAGCTAACAACTTGTCCAGCAATCAAGCTCTGTGGCCTTTGGTGTGGTGATCGAGAAAGACTTGCTGGCACTAGGGAATATCAGAAAGCCCAGCTGTTAATGATAATGGAGGCAGGAATCCTTCCGTACTGCAGAAATTGCACAAAAAACAGTACTACCCCTCTACCCCAGTCCAGGCACTTGTGCACGCCGTGATGCTGACAAGAGAAAAGCTTACTACTAGAAATTGTTTCCCCAGGATGTGTGTTTAGAGAAAAGTATGATGCCTTTGAACTAATAAAATTCACTTCTGTTGTTTGAAAGTAAAGGTGGATACAGCAGCCACGCTGCATGTATGCAAATGTGTAATTGTGGATCATTGAAATGTGCTATATTGCAAGCGCAGAAAGAGCCATCGCGTTGCTTCAGAGGAGGAAGCAAGGAATGAAATTCTTTTTATGAATAAACCCCAATTGAATGTTTGTGCATATGCATTTGTATTTGCTTTCTCTTTGTCCTTTGTTCTTCCTTTAGCGATGCATTTACATGCAGACTGCTAGTGATCAGAATGCAGAGCTCCCGTACGGCGGGGCTGTGTGCTGGCATTGATCTAGTGGTCTGTGCCAGCTCAGTGGTGCAAGATTTCCTTTAATTTCCTCTTCCCTTTGTTCTTTTGCCTCTGTGCTTTAAATAAAGACTGTTATTACGTCTGGAAATCTTGAGCAGTCGTAGCTATTTTGTATCTAAATAACCATGGCACTTTTCTCCCTGATCAGTAACTGCAGATCTCCCAGTTTGGTGAGTGCCATTCTTATACATGTTTGAACTTCTCAAAGCTGTTAGCCTGGGGGAAGTTTGAGGGTTGATATTTGGTTAGACTAAATGGAGAGTGAACATTCTGAAGCTATCAGGGTGTGTAGCTGGAGACTGCGTGCTTCTGGGAAGAAACCTCTGATATGGTTTTGATGGAAGGTCCCAAAACAGAGTAAGGACAGACCAGGAATATTTGCTCTTCACTTAAATACCAGAGTTGATCAGGATCATGGAAGAAGTATATGGGAATGCTCTAGGGAACGATGTACCACATGTGGCTTGGCCATCCTCTTTTTGTACTGTTAATAACATAGGGCAGGCAAATAATGCACAGCAAAAACTATCTTTAGGTGTCTCCTTTACACAGCAGGAAATAGAATAGAGGTTGCCTTTTACTTACTCATTTTCCTTGGCAGGAGCAACACAAATTCTTTTATAAGGAGGAAGATTTCCTAAGTGCTGCAGTAGTTGGAGTGCGTTTGATATGTGCTTTTCTTTCTATACTGTAATTGCATAACTGTGCAGTGGTGCAATGTGCATTTACATGGATTGATACAGGGTCAGGGGTTTCAGCTCCTTTGCCTGCTCTCGGCGTGGCTTTCTCCAGTGGATTTATTAGGAAAATGTCCTGTTAAAGAATCAGTAGAACTCATTAGTTTCTATTCTTTAACTTCTTTACAAAATGCACAAACGTTTTCTGCAGGAGCAGAATATGAAGGCTGCACTCATTTTCCAACTACATTTCATAGTGATTATTTTCAGAGCTGCCTTTAATAACATCTCATACGGGAATAATGTGGAGAATGTTCTTGGGTTGTGGTTATTTTCTTTTTTCTCTCCCCAGATTTATTTGTAAACTTTTTTTTTTTTTTTTTTGTGCTCCTTTCCTTTTATCATATCCCCACTTTCCTTTATGCTGGGATGCTGACAAGCTATTTTAATATCCTTGCATAGAACCCTTCTCATTGCTCCACAGGTGTGCAGCAGCTCAGCGAGCAAGGTTGTTCAGAAATCCTCCCTCCAGCTTTCTGTATTTTAGAAGGAGGTTATGCCAAAGGCCGGTGGTCTTGCCTTGTGCTTGGAGCTTTCCAACCTCCTTCTTTGCAGCTGGGATCCTCGCACTGTCAGCTGGTTTGTGGAGGGAAAGCAGATTCCCCTTCCGAGCTGGCAAATGCACAAACCAGCATCTCCCCACACACCAACGCCCTCGTGGCAGCATGGCACAAGGCTTCCAGCACATGGCAGCGTTACAGCCCCGTGCCGAGCTGCACTACCTGGCTAAGCTGTGGTTGTTCCCCTTGTTGCAGGATCCAGTGGCGACGTGATGGACCGTGACCGGAGCTGTGCGTCTCGGTGTTGTGATGCAGGTGAGCACAGCGAGGAAGGTTGTCTGCTAGGCAGTCTGCAGCGAGGGGGAAGGAATGCTGCTTTTAATGAAGAAACTGAGCGGAATTACAAGCAGCAGATTAATTACTTTCCTCAAAAGGAAAATGTGCTTAGTTTCAAACTGGTTGTTCCAGTGAGCCTTGTATTGTATAACACTCACCTGAGACAGAGGCTGACAGGCTGTCCCAACCTTTAATTGACTAATTAATAGTTATTAATTAGTATTCCCTGCAGTTGTAGTCTCAACCATGAGTTAATTGATTCTGATGGGGAATTAAATGTCCCATGTCAGAGATGAGTGCCCATAACAGCATCTGAGGCAGTTATTTCGTGTAATAGACTAAAACAAACCTGTTTTATATGTGTGTGTACACTGATACCAAATTGCACAAACCCTTGGTTTTGTTTATTTAAACCTATTGCTCTGTGCCTGTTGGATAATGTGGTTTGTAAACACTTAATGGAGACACTTAATTCTTATGTAATGGAGAGAAGCGGGGGGAAATGTTATTTTCAAACCCTGTGCTCTGGTACGGGATCTATTTCTCTCCAAACACCATTGTAAAACCATCTGCTTTTCCGATTCACTTCTGTCATGGCTAAAATCCTCTGGAGATGAGAGCTAACTGGTAGATTTGGTAGTCAAGTATTCCAGCACTGACAGGCTGCAGTATTTCACAGGAGCATAAACATCATCGTGTCTATTAAGTTTATTAGGTTAAGAGATTTTGGAAAATAACCTCTAATGGGCAGCATGACTTGACAGGCAGGTGCAGCTGACAGAACAAACATTAGTTTTCCTGCTCAAATTACACTGTTTTTGATGGCTGAGCCCTCTGCCAGGCAGCAGCAGTGGGATGGCACTGCCTTTGGTTTGCTGTTGTTGTGCTGTCTGAATCTTCTCATGGAGCAGTAAAACTTCTGAAGCCAAAGGAAGCCTTACTAAAGGCTTTTCAGCTGAGTTATCTGTAAGCTTCTCATTAAATTCAAGCTGTCTGCTCTTATTTATATAAATAAGTAAAGCTGATATTTATATTTATCAGCTTTACGGTGTTGTAAGATCTCCTAGCACATCTTTTAGAGTGTAAACATGGCAAATATACATTCATATATTAATAGGAACTATTCAAACTCTGGAGTGGTGTGGGTCACTGTCATATTCTAGGCAATGTGCAAAGCATACAGGATAAAATCCTGACCCTGTCAAAGCTGATGGGTGTTTGCCAAGCAGTGGAATCAAGATTTCCCTAGGAATATGCAAAGAATATCTGATAACCTGGTGTGCCGGAGGTGGTACTTGCTGGGATGTGGAGCTTCATGACGGCTGCTGTTATACAAAAGCAGAGTGGATTCCTGGTTTTCTCATGATGACTGTGAAAGGTAGACCCACAAGTGAAATTGTGCAGTCCATCCTCAAAAGCACCAACAAAACATTTCTGTCGCCCAGGCACAGAATGTTTTATATTGCTTAATATCCTTGGTTATTGATTAGAGCTCTTGGTGGAGGAGAACCAAGGACAGTTTGATCTTCTCTAAAATGATGATTGAGAGATGAATGGGGGGTTGAAAGAAGCTGATAAATGGTTCTGAATTTAACACTTTAGGCTATGACACTGAACGCCTGATTTCCATTTAAAAGGAAGAAGTGCCCTGCAGGTGAGAAAACAGGGTTCTAAATTATTTTGAAAAATTCAGGTGTCAGGCAAAGATGGGGAAGATTTACATGTTAATGGGATCCTCAGCAGGGGGATCCTCAGCACCTTAGAGTGGTGATGGCGGAAAAATAGATGCACCCATCTGCACCTTCAGATGTTATCCCATAAGATCGAATAGTCCCATACATTTCTGGGACAAAAATAAAAATGAGTAAAGATTTATGGTTGGACAGATGGCCCACGAAAGAGCCTCATGTTACTTTCCAAACCTTTACCTAGGACAGGCTGTCCCACCTGGCCTGGCACTGCAGCAGCTCAAGCCATGACCTGCTGCAGTGTGGGAGCAGGTTTGGGAGGTTTGGGTGCCCACCGAAAAGGCTTGAACTCTGGGGAGGGTGCTGGCTTCTGTGAGCTTGAAAAGAAGTGACTGAGACCAGGAGCGTTTCTGATGGGACGTGACACATGCAGCTGAGCCCAGCTCAGCCCAGCTCCAAGTGAATAGTTGCTGCAATCGCTGTAACTGAACTGCAGGGGAATACTGATCTGGTGAGACTTTATTTTTGGCCATAAACCATATATGTATGATCTGTATATCTATACAGTTCATATAAGTGTGTGTATGGCTTATGTAAATGTATCAAAAAACAGAATATGTATATTCCTACTTATTATTTCACTTTTTTTTTTTTTTTTTTTTTTTTTTTTTTTTTTTTTCCCAGTTGGAAATCTTTAGAGTGAGCCAGGTTTTCAGTGAAACAATGCAGGCTGCCTGTGTCTCTTCTTAAGACGTACCTTGTCCTGAAGCATCCCATCAAGGGAATGTTTAAAATAGTTGCATATTATGAGTTTATTAAATTTCTGACTCCAGCTTACTTTAATAAACTTTGAATTAAACTCAGGCTGGTGACAGAAGCAAATAGCAATAAAGCATTCTGCTGTCATCTTTGTCCTGAAAAATATTTTACATGAAGGATCCAATAGCCATGGCAATTTTTTTTCCTTCTATGTTAATACTCAGGGCCTAATAAGCTTGCTAAACATTTCTGCAGAATTATCTACTATAGATAATTCAGCCTAGGCAAGGCATTTGGGCCTGTGGAGAAGCTCTTAGAGATGTCAAGCATTTTATAAATCAGATAATTTTCTTGGTCAGTAAAAGCCGTGGAGATCCAGTGCCTGGGCAGATTGCACTCTTCAATTGAGATGTTAAACTTTGTTTCCTTTCAGAAGCTGCGTGAGTCAGCTCCAGGCATATCTACGCATTACGGCGGAACTAAAACAAACATAAAGTGGAACCAATCCTAAATATATTTGCATCTAGATTTTGGCAGACATTGTTATGGCTTTCTGTATTTTATGTGCCTTTTTAATTTCCCTGTGAAATATTTTTTGGTAAAGTTATAAGTTTTTCAAACCACTTTAAGTTGTTGACTCTTCCACTTATGCAAATGATGTCTCTTGCTCCATGACTTTAATTTTAAAGAGAGAGAATGACTTACAGCTTTGCCTCTGCATTAACCTAGACATCTGCTAGCAAGAATTTGTGCTCTTGTGAATGCAAAACAAAACAAAAACAAAACAAATAAACACAGTTTTTTTTTTTTTTTTTTTCTTAATGTGAGGATCTGTAATACCAGAGATTTACAGAGTGACCCAGCACTTCTGAGATTGAAGAGTCTGGCATTTAACTCCACTGTAAGTGGGACAGGAGCTTGGCTGAAAATAGGAACCTATCCCAGTTGCGTGTGCCTTTTCACTATAGCAAAATTTTTAGGAGTTGATACAGTTGGTACACAGGAATATAGACTTTCCTTCCAAAGTGAGTTAAGATAGCTTAAGGACTGTTCTGAGCTTGTCTTCCTTCTTGCTTAGCTACCCCACAGCAGCAAACTCAGCTCGTTGGTGGGAGTTTAAATTAGTTGGAACTGGCACTAAACTGAGCCCAACCTTTGAGCAGGCCTGGAGCTGGTATGTTGAGCTCCATTCTGTCCATACTCATGAGATCAAATGTCTTGGGCTATTAAATAAATACATAAATAAAACCTGGGTAGCTATCCAGTTTGTTAGAATTACTTTGGTGACAGTGCAGCACAGTAATGCACACTGTTGTTAGCATATCTTCTCAGGTCACACCCTTTTCTTTTAAACTGTGATATCTAAAGATGGCATTCAGCTAATGCAAGGAAAATGGCTAAAACATCTCCCTCTCCCCATATCTTTTAAAATAAAGATGCAACAGGCGTTTGGCTTATGGGAGCTTTTGATAGTGATAGGAATATTTTTCAATTATTAAGAAGAATGCATAAAGAACACTTTGATCTGGTCATCTGAGTAGGTACATAAAATACCAAATCTACTTCTCTGCTGCTGATGAAGTGGTTTCAAAAACTCTTGGTGATGTATTATTCTTACAGCTTTCAAGGGCAAGGCTAATTAAGGGTGCCATGTGCTTCAGGTACTCCCAGTGAGAGGTTTGTTTTATTGTTGCTTCACTTTTTGGAAATATGTTGCTGGCCATAATTTGCACACAGTTATAGAAATGTCTAATGAATATACCTTTTTTTTTTTTTTTTTTTTTGGGGGGGGGGGGGGGGGGGGGGGTTGATGTATATAATAGCTGAATTATTTGTCATCAACTATTTGTGTTGTCTTTGAAGATGGCAGAAATGCAGGATATTTTCAGTTAATATTTTAGAAGAGAGCTTCAGTCCTTCAAGCTTTAGGTGCACAATGTATATATATTTGATGAGTGCCCTTATTTGACTTTTGGCACTACATCTGTGAGTAAAGTTACTTGTGCTTGCCTGCGTGCAGGGTAAGAAAAACACAGGATAGAAGTGTTGCATATTTATAACGATGTAATTGTAGAGACACTTGGTTAACATGTAAAGAAAATATTTCTCTAATAAATAGAGCAGTAAGAAGCAAGGATACTTTCCAGTTTTAGATGACCAATGACGAAGTTTTAAGCAAATATTATAATATAATCCTGTCACAAGAAATAGCCATGCTTATAACTGGTGAATTTCAAAGGAAAGAAGAAATAAATAAATATGAACCACGGCCTCAAAGTTTTGCTTAGTTAAACCAAGTCATTGCAAAAAGGACTTAGATACAGTTACCTGAATACCTTAGAGTTTTCTGTCAGAGAGGCTCCAGAAAACTGAGTTTTTACTCCACCGTTTTCAAGATTTCTGTATTTTTATGGTTGGAGCTAGGAATACGGATCACATTATTCTCCATTGAACATCTCCTCGGAGGCAGTAGTTGTCATGTATACCATGACAAAAATTCAGAGGTGCTTGAGCTACCTATAAAGGAATATTAAAATATCTTTGCTGTGACTTTCTAATACAGATCATGTGCAGGTTCTAGCCATTGATAAGGGGCACCCCTGGATAAAACTATGGCAAACATGCAATCCTTCCTGCAAGGCCTCTTTGTGCCACTCCTGCAGTATCAGCAGGCAACGCTCAACGTAGGTTACTTGTATGCGCTGTAGGTTCCTTCATGCTGCTAGGAATGTGCAAAGGAGCTGATATAAATGATAACACAAGTCTAATGTGTTTGGTTCTGTTATATCTAGGAAGCTTTTTGTGCAATAGAAGAAGTTCTTTATGGGCACGAAAGCTTTATTACTAAAGATCGCTCTATTTTGGTACTAATTTATTACTTTTTGACATCTTAATTATATCCTGCCCCATAAAGAGGTGATTAGTAGTGTCAAGATTCCTAATCTGTGTCCATAAAAT
>NC_048900.1:25038630-25086526 GCF_011077185.1 Oxyura jamaicensis | reverse complement strand
CAGGGTCTATTTCAAAGATTTTCTTTCTTTCTTTTTTTTTTTTTTTTCTTTTCTTTTTTTTTTTTTTTTGGAAGATAATGTTTGATTGGGCCATTGCATGATACACTTCTGTAAATGTGAAAACTCTGGCATAATCTTCAAATTTGGATGGCTGTGATTTTACATTTTTTTTAGTGTAGGTGGTACAGTCATCCAGATGTGTTACAGCTGATGGAGGAGATGGTAGGTGTCTGCCTGCAGTTGGGTATATACTGGGTTCATACCAAATTGAAAAACAACACTGCATATTCTTGTAGTGATAACATTTTTAATATTTTATGTTTCTATTTTTTGGGAGCATGAAGTTTGTATGAAATGATTTTATTCTGTTACTCTGTAGATCAGGAGTAGTTTCACTGAAATCAGAATTGGTAGCTGCTGTAAAAGCACCCTAGTGGAATAAAAATAAAGCACATAACGTCCTTGTTGCTAGCTTTTGGCCTGTGTTGTTAACTGCGCTTAAATGAACATCCTTACACTGGTCCACTCCTTTGACCTTGAGCCAATATCAAAAGGCTTTGCAAAGCCTTCTGAAGAGGATTCTTTCTTTTGGCTTCTGAGTCAGCAGGGGGAGCTCGCACCCATTTGGTTCGATTTGTCAAATATTGGTTATTAAAGACATTTTAAACTAGGCCATTTTATTTACACACGCACACCCACCCACACACCCACTCGTATGTGTGTATATATGGCATTCGCAGAGCTTGTACGCCGTGCCTCAGCAGACTGTTTAGAAAGTCTCATTCTCAGAGCTTCATCACAGACATCGCATCTCACAAAGACGGGTCAGATGAAAGGATGTTTAAAACAGTCCTGTGAAATGATTCTCTCTTACTATCTCAAGGCAGAGGGAGGGCAAGAAGGTTTTCCTCCATCCTGTGGTCAGGAGTTGATGCTCAGTCGAAGAAATGCTATGAGCTGTGGGTGAGCCTGGATCTCTAAGGCAGCTGGAGGCTTTGGCAGCAGGCATGGAGAAGGAAGTTAAAACAAGGCTGTTGACAATATTTTAACATGAGAATAATAAAATCAACTTCCCCCCCCCCCCCCCTTACATTTATTTTACTTATTCTGATTCATCAGACTGCACTTATGCTAAGCTGCTTCCTTTCTGTTTTGTGCGAATAAAAATTAGACTTTCACTATAGGTCCACAGTATTTTCCAGAATATCAGTTGGATGAGTTGGTGCAAGCCAGAGTCTCTGGGAGATCTTTTCTACTACAGCCTTGTGCTAAATGGCATCGTTTTATTACCTTACACATATATTCCTAATATTTAGAGGATTCTTAACTAGGCTAGAATTACTGTATGTAGGAGAAATACAATTCCTATACACAGATTGTAAACCACATAAGCTAAAGAAAAATTTTAAATTCCTGATGGCAGGGGACAGTTAAGTGACTTGCCCAAGGTCACGGAGCAGTTAGCTGGCAGCTCTGGGAACAGCCACCCTACCTCCTCCGCTTCCCGCGTGGTGCTCATCTGTACTGCCATGTCTTTGCCTTGGGCAAGCAAAGAGATTTTCTATTTCCTGATGGCCTTTAAGTTTTCAGATGTTTGTTAATGTATCATGTATTATTTCCCCAGATACTTTTTCATTGTAACTGAGAATGTTTTAACCTGTTGATTGTATTGATTTTTGATGTGGAAATAGCAGGCTGCTCCATTTCAAACTAAATTTCAAGGGCATGAAGATTGTTAGAATGGAAAAGCCACTTAGCTCAACACACTTGTTCCTTTTATTTTTATCTCAGTCAGGCATAGAAAGAGCCAGAGAGGTCCTAGCACTATTTTCTCTATCCTGGATGGAATCCTGATTACTTTGGATGCTGGTAAAACTGGGAGGAAAAAGTAAACCTAATCTGTGGTGTAAGTAGCCGTGTAGTTGGCTGTGCTAGTACTATCTGAGAGCATTGCACACACGTTCAGCTGCCTACCTTTGCATTATCCTGGCTGGGTGCTGTTGCTCCGCTTTGAGGGCAGTTGCTGTGAGATGTTCCTCTCTGAAGCAGTGACAAATGGTGACTGTCCCTCTGAGGGTCCTGCTGGTACCTCGTAAAGCAGCAACATCCTTACATGTTGTATATTCTTCTCAACTCTGAAGGCATTTCTGTGTCCTTTGTCTCCCACCAGCTATTTTAATTTGTTACTATTTCAATATTTTTTCTTTAATTGCGTCTCTAAGCTAGGATTATAGCTTTTAGGAATAGTCCTTAAGCCCTTTCCTTTGGCCGAATGCTGCATAATTTTTCCATTTAATATGGATTTCTTGTTTTGGTCAATTGCTCCTAGTTCTATTACTTCGTAGTCATCTACATTTGATATATATTTCCCCTTACAGGCCAAGTCATCTCCCTCAGAAAGTCATTCCCTGTGCACGGCTGGCCTGAGCCAACGTACTCTGTGGCAATGTGCCCATTGTTTGCTGTGAATTTAGAACCTGAAGCTGTGGATGAAAGCCCTTGTCAGCTGTGCAGGTTAGTGAACAGCTTTCGTGCAGACCTCGGGTTCCTTCATGGAGAAGGAAAGAACAATTGGTCCTGTCACCTCGGTGCATTTCTGTATCACTGCTCATTATCTGCTGA
Organism: Oxyura jamaicensis; assembly: GCF_011077185.1. Taxonomy (NCBI): domain Eukaryota; kingdom Metazoa; phylum Chordata; class Aves; order Anseriformes; family Anatidae; genus Oxyura; species Oxyura jamaicensis. The sequence continues at coordinate 25,083,904 of NC_048900.1, read as the reverse complement.
AGAAGCTGCAATGATTTTTTTCTCTCACCAGAGGCTTTTGCAGTAGTTTTCCATACACCCCTTTCCTGAAGCCACAGGAAGAGCCACTGGTGTAAACATAGCGCTCTGCTCTGTGTAGCAGAGCTATTGCACTTTTGCTGTGCCTCTAGAGCTCTCGGCCTGCTGAGGGCAGGGTTTTTCAGCTACAAATTTGTTCAAGATAGAAATGTAGGAGAGTGTTATGAGACGGTAACTGTCTCTAGTTCCTGTTGATCTCCATCTGCTTTTGGTGAACTTGGTTCTGTCCCTGTGAGGATGGCTTTATTTTATGATTGTAAAGCAATGAGAGGGAAGGAGTATGTCAGGTGGAGGACCAACTGTAGCTATTCTGGACATATCTTCTAATCTTTATTTTATTTTATTTTATTTTATTTTATTTTATTTTATTTTATTTTATTTTATTTTATTTTATTTTATTTTATTTTTCAATGTGTGTAGCATGTAACATTGCCTTAATATTTAAAATACAGACAAAAAAAAAGGTGGTAGGTTGTGATGGTGGGTAACGTACCATTTACAACCCCCGCCCCCAATCTCCATCAGCAATTTCTTAAGCCACCGAGTTGCTGGCAGCTGTGGTGTGAGAAAATGATACTGTTCAGGGTAGCTCTCTTTGGCACAGGCTGGGATGATATTGGGGAAGACATGAAATTAAAAAGAGCTCGTTTAAAATTGACTGCTGATTACTCACTTCCATAAATACATTGGAGCACAAGAAATTTATTGCACTTGGACATATTTGCAAGCTGCTTTTTGGAAATGGACACAAATACACTCCAAATAATATACTTATGCTGCTTGATTGGTAAGCAATCTCTCTATGGTTCTACTGAAAAGCAACTTAGGCTAGTTTTTTCAGTAGGATGGAAGTCAGCTTCATTTTCATTCTTCCTGTGATGCTTCAGAAATTTTGGAAAGTAGAAGAGAACAAAAGAGAGTGATTCTACCGTAAAATGCAAAATCCTAGTATTTTTCATCAAATTAGGAGTATAGAAAGTGTTGGTCTGGATGTTAAATCACAGAGCAGACTGAATTTTCATTTGCAGTATGATGAGTGAAAAGGGTATAGTAATACAGACTAAAATGTTCTACACAAAAACTCCTCCCTGACAGTAGAAATATTAAATCAAAGAAGTAGATATCTATAAAACAGATACATAATATTTCAAATCCCCTTGTAGAAAACTGTGGGTGGGAGAGTCTAGAGTCCTGAAAAAAGATACCAAGATCTTGGTAAACTCAGGGTAAGATAGATGTCTGTGGTTTTATTTTTCCCCCCTAAAAAAAGTGATACTGTAGTTTGTGAATGTTCCAACTGAAATTTGACAACAAGCAGGAAATTAAACAAGTTATCTCTGAATTGTGTGCAAAATACTCTAAAATAAAGGAAGAAGACAGAAACCTAATTACAGAGTGACATTGAGCCTTCTGATATCACACAAGACATCATTTAAAACCAAAACCTAACATGGGTCTATGATGGACCACACTGAAGTCTGAAAATTCTTCTTTAATTGCCTCCAGAGCATGAAGAAAGTCTAAAACTTAACCTTTACCGCTGCCATATTATTAACCACTTCATCTTTGCATGGAATGCTAAAATCCCTTGTTTTCTGTGTTTATATAATGCACTGAATTTCTTTTGTTCTCATATAAAATTGTATACAAATTATGAAGACATGATAATTCATAGTATGTCTGGAAATTGGGTATAATCTGTATAGGTTTTCTGTACATAGCTAACATGGATCTGTAAATGAGGGCAAAGAAGACTGAACATAAAGGACAAAGTCACATAACTCGTGCCAGCAGTGACAGAACTGGGAACAGAATGAGTGGAGCTGCGTGCTCAGTCCCTTCAAACTTGGAACAAACTGTTCCACTTAAAGGCAGGGGAGGAGTCAGCCACTGAAGTGGCTTAGTGGAAGTATTACAGGCACTTAGTGCAACTCTAATAACACCAAAAAAGTTGGTGTTTTACCTATTCCATGACCAAAGAGGTTTTATTTAGGTAGTACTCTCTGATGTCATCCATTTCACTGCTATGATGGGAAGTAAAGGTGGGAATGATATGTCCAGTAGCTGCCATGGCCATTACATATAATTCATTTGTTTAGCGGAGCAAATACCTTTTGAAAGCTCTGTTAAAGTACAAAAGTAGAGAAGATACATTTCTACCAAATATCTGGGATGTCAACTGATATTTATTAATGACTTAAAAATCTGAGTCTTCCTTTGCATGATTTAAAGTGTTTATGCAATTGAAGTTTTAAAATTTGTTTTAAATCTTCTGCAAATTATGGCTCCATCAGCGTACTTGTTTTCCATTTGATCTGTAATGTCAGGTATCATTGCACTGAGTCATGCACTGCATCCGAGCAAGAAGGCAAATTCTGGCTCCTTATTTTTCATTGACATTGTTTAAACGTAATAATTTTCACCAGGCTGGTGCTGCTGTTTGCAATACTGAATGATATTTGAAAGATAGCTCAGCATCTCACATCCTGTTAGATCCCACGTGAATTAAACAGTTTCACACAGCAGTCAAAAGAAATGTAAAACTAACATGATGTACTATACAAAAATCCAAAAGAAAATGCCAGTTCTCAGTCCTGTGGTGAAAATGCCAATGCATGTGCAGGGTACAGATATCCACATTTTACAGACTGGGAAATCGAGGCATATTGTCATTATTTGCTGAAGATCACAATAAATTAGGCCCAAAGACCAGAAAAGAAGCTGCTTCTAATGTTTCCTCCAACCCAGTGATACCTGTAGCTCTTTGTAATGGTTTGGGTAGGCACATGCCCGTTTCTGATCAAGCCTTGGTATAAGCATTGATCTTAGAGAACAGAATTCAATTTTTTATTCCTCACTGCACATTTGGCAGGCTGTGTGTCACGTGGCAGAGCACTTCAGTTCTGGAGAAGTCCTTTTTTTCCTGTTATAAACTGTAGTTAATAATGGTTACCCAGAGTCATGACATGTTTAAATTACATGGGAAAAATCAGAAACAAATGCCAGGTGTTATTACTAATTGTTAGGCTTTTATTTTAACTATTGCTCAGATATTAGTAGCAAGTACTTCAAGCTAAGTGAAAAAAACACCTCTGGTACCAGAAAAAGCAAATGGGAAAAGGTTCATTACAATCTGACAGATTAAAAGGTGCATCACTAAAACTGTGTGGTTAGCCTACTTGAAGGTAGCATACTACTACCACAGAGAAAGAATGTTAATGTCTAAGCATATAAATGACAACGTTCCAGAAACCTTCAATTTCACATACCTCATATATATGATCTTCCATTCAAATGAAAATGAGACTAAGGCAGGAAAAAAGTACAGATTTCCTGGGTTTCATTATATCTATGAGAAAACTGAGCCAATGGCAAGAGCTACAAAACCTGTTGTATAGTATCAGTTATATCATATAATATTGAAGAGATTAGAGAGCAGAGAAAAATGATTCGTTGCTGAAGGGTAAATACTCTTTTGATGTGCCAGGAGAGTGCTTGAGCAGCTTTCTAGCATTAGGAAAGGACCCCTAATAGGTGAAATAATTCATTACTATTTTTTAAAACCCATTCCCACATGATTGACTGTGCCCTGTTTACGATCTGTTGTAGTAGTGATTAAACTGATCAGCATACTAACACATCTTGAATATGGAGGTGGTTCGGACCTGGGAATAAAACTGGGATATTCAGGTCAGTTCAGTAGCATGCTAGGAGATACACAGTGAGAATCGGAGAGCTATTTATATGTACCTACCTTTTCTGGGACAGGTAGTGATTTCATTGCTTTCATTGAAGTAAAAAGCATGTGCACAAGTTAGTTAACTCAGGGAAATTTGCATCCTAAAATCTCCTTTGATGTGAATGTAGATCATCGGCAGAGAGATCTACTCTTGGTCTTCTAAAGGTGCTGCATAAATCAAGTAAATGACATACTCTTTCTATAGTACTTTGAAAAGTTGAATTTATATCCACTCATGCTCAGGAACCAATTTGTTCCAACAAAGAGGTAAATTGTAGTGATATTTAGCCTGAGTAGTTTCTGGGATGGAAAAATATTTTCCCCACAGTTCTAGAGAAATCTGCCTTTTTCTTCATTGCTCGGTTGTGCTGCTTGTACCAAAGGAGACGATGCTGAGGCCTCTGGTGGAAGTTTCAGTAGAGCAAATTGTTCAGAATCAGATAGCAGACTGCCAGTGGACTTATTTGCTTTCTTCAGTGAGCATAAACAGAAGCAAACCCTTGACATTAATTTGAGAGTGATGGTTAATGTCTCTGATGAACGTACCAATGCTGTAATTGTGTGACTCTGACTTGTTTCTGGATTATTTTCTAAATGTTGTTAAAGGATAACGGGGGCATCTTGCTGTGCCTGTGTTCTGCTGGAAGCTTCTGTGAGATGCTTTCTTAGTGAAAGTCTGAAGATTCTTACCTACTCTGCTATTGTCTAGAGTGCTGTCCTGGTTTCAGTTAGGACAGAGTTAATTTTCCTCCTAGTAGCTGGTAGGGTGCTATGTTTTGGATTAGGATGAGAAGAGCGCTGACTGTCTTCATTTGGGATACAGCAGATAAGCGGAAAGTCTCAGAAAAGAGGAGGACTCAATGCTTCAGTAAGAGTAGCATTTCTTAGCAAGGAAAATGAGGGAAAGATAGTCAAAAAGAGAAGAAGAAAAGGGAGAGCAGGCAAAATAGTCAAATAGGAGACCTTTCAGTAGAAAGGTCTCGGTCTGAGCTTTGCAGACAATCAAAGAAGAGGCTCTGCTGAACACATGGATTTTCAGACAGGGACTTGAACTGATAAGACCCTGATCGCAGCTTTAACTTACCCAGTCTTAATTTCCTTTGAGACAGCTAACAAGATAGAAATGTATCTGAAGAGATGACAGCAGTGACCTGTGTCTGCTGTTTGGTGCCAGGGCCCCAGCACTATCAAGGTCAATGTCTGCATGAGTTAGTTATCCATCCTGTAAGTTCAAACTTTCTGGAGGCAGCTTTAACTTGTGTGTTTGTCTTATATATACACACACGCATACCTATGTTCATATACATATACACACCTATATTCATGTATATATACACACCTATATTCATATAGATATATTCATTAAAATATGCATAAATAAATGTGGTTATTCATTCTTAACATTTCTTTCTGGACATTGTGCTTTCCTTGTTGATGTGTCTGTTTTTTTCCCCACCTCTTTGCACCATTTCCTGCAGCAAGTGCCTCTGGGGCTGTGTTGACCTTGCTCTCTGCATGGTGAAAAGCTTCTCATGGTGCTGTTCCTTGTGCATGGAGGGAGTCCAGTGGACAAGCTTTACTGGATCTAGAGACAGTCTGCTATGATGCCTGGTGTATGCTCTGAATGACACATTTTTTGTCTGGCTTAAGCAAATCTGTGATAAAATATAGCAGTTAGGGAAAAACAGGTAAAATGGCCCAAAATTTTCATCCCCAAATGACCCCTCTCCCCCCATTTAAAATTGCTTTTGATGTGTTTGATTGTAATGTTTCAAAGGCAGTAGCTGGTGGCAACTGGGAAGAAAAGCAGCAGTGAATTAAAGAAGATTTAAAGAGATAAAAATGGTTATTTATAGGTGAGAAAGTCTGATTAGAGATGTTGTTACTTTTTAGTTAATGAAATGACCTATCTAGTCAAATTGGATAATTCTCATAGTGAGATATTTTTTCTTTATTGTCAGTTTAGCAGAATCTCTCTGTTTCCTCAGTGTAAATGAAATGGCAATTTTAGCATTCTTAATTGGTCTGGTTCTTTTCCACAGTAACAAGTGAACTGAAAAAATACTGCTCATGAACAGGTTATGAACTTAAGTCTAAAACCCGTGCACCGTCTGCATCAAATAAAAAAGCAGCTAATGAAACAGCGTTCAGTTTCTAATTTCACAGAGAACTGATGTTGCTTTAAGGTGTAGCTCCTGCGTGGAATGCATGCAGTGAATGAATATTAGTAATGAGAAGCGGAGGTAATTTGTGGTTGAATGGTGTGTCTATACTCAGTGACAGAATGCATAGCCAAAACTATGTATTATACCAAGTTCCATTGAAAGCAATAGTAGAAGTGTAGGAAAATGTTAAAATGGCTTCTTTTAAATAATCTTTTTGTTCCCAGATAAATCTGAAGGTGAATTAGAGGTAACGTGTAGCACGCTTGCAGTGATTCATAAGAAGGTTAGGCACTAGGAAGAATAGGAAATATTAACAGTAAATTTTTAATACAGTAACTTAACACATGCAAGGAGAAGTGAATTAAGCAAATTAAGCTATAGGTGCCAAGTGGGTATTATTTAAGAACAGCTAAGTTTGTCTAAGATAAAAATAAAACAAAACCCAGAAAGACAAGATTTTTGCTGTCTAGCTGTTCCTCCTGGTGACATGTGCAGGTGTCACTTGTTAGACTCCTGTGAGCTTTTTTCTGGCTGTGGAGTCATGTATCTCATTCATTTCTCTGATGTCTTCCAAAATTCAGGCAGAAACGATCTCCTCCGTCATCTAGAATACTTTGTTCCTCATGGATTTTTTTCTCTTTGTACTTGGTACTAAAGCTGACCCCTTATTTCTCCTGTTACCCCTGTTAGCTCTGCTTCTCTCCTTTATGACATTTAAAAAATTCACATGAAAGCCCTATAGTTTTGATCCATTTCCCCCCCTTTTTTTTCCAAGCCTACACTTCCTTTATTACATATCTTTCAATGAATTCATCTCATCGAAAAATAGGAGATTTCTAGCAGTCAAGTTCTCCCTACAGTTCCATTTCTTAGAGTCTTACAAATGTAAATAAATGATTAAAATTACACTCAAATACACAAAGTAACTATGGGAACTCTGGAGCACAGCTTATTTTTTGATGCCTTTGTGTCAGACAATGCTCTGTGTCAAGACTTTTTTTCCTTGGAAAGAGAGTGTTTGAAATTGGATGCTTTTGTTACATAATGTCTCCTTCCAATGGTTTGTCCTCAAAACTACTCAATTCACTGCAGTGTGACAGTTCTCCAGAAGCTCAGGTTGTAGGGAGCTATATTGGTGGTTCTGAAAAATGAATTCAATTTCTGTCAACAGAAAGAATAAATATGCATCTGTGCAGGTAGTCATGGATTACTGCATTGTCATAAGCCATTATGGGAATGTGGATATGGTAAACTTGAGAGAGAGCGCTGTCATTGTGAACTGGAGATCAGGTAGAGAGTAGTCACATAACCATCTATTGTGTGCAATGCTCTGACAGGCTGGCACATTTTGTTTGTGGAAGGAAACTATGCTTTCCTAACCCTCACTGCACCTATCTAACCTCAAAATCCTGGTAGGAAACCTGGTAGGCCGGCTAAAGAGGTAGGTTGTTTCTTTTCTATCCGTAGTGTCAGCACACATTCCTGATTCTCCTAGTTGCTGACGATAAGACTCAGCTTTGTTAGTTTTTATGCTCTTGTATAAGAGGAATAGATTGATACTACTACTTATTCTGAAATGTGTTCCTTGCAATATTAAAGGATATTAATTCTATCTTCTTGTTGCCTAAAATATGCATACAGCCATGGGAAGTAAAAAGAAAATACCATTTGTATCAATCCAGTGTTTTTGTAAATGGATTTATGGATTTTAGTAACCTAGAGACAACTCATCTCTTTCCTAATTTAACCAGCTGAGAAAAAGTTGACCTGTCTGCTAAAGTGTGTTTTATTTTTTATTTTATTATTATTATTATTATTTTTTGGCATGAATTCGAGAAAGCATTGCAGCTTTTCGAGGCACTGGGTGATAAAGTGTTCTGCACGGTATAGTAATAACAGAGGAGAAAAGAAATGCATGCATCCTTCAAAATACAATTGTTCTTAGCTTTCATTCTGAGCCTCTCTTGGTCATATGTATGTGTGAGGGGCTGGCCCAGGTCCTTTCCTGTAAAGCTGATTTAACAGATTGATGTAAAAATAATGCATTTGTAGATACTGGTGCTGTAATTCCTTTTTTTTTTTTTTTTTTTTTTTTTTTTTTTTACCATGAGGAAGCACTTCAAATCAATGACCATGCAGTGAAAGGGTCTTTTTGTGTTGTCTGATGCTACATCAACACCCACTTCAGATACAGAGATACAGAGTTGTGCTTGGGCTGCTACAAGTTGTACAAGTCAAAACAGACTTGGAGTGCAAAGTGTTCTCTGATCTTGCTCAGTGCAACTCCTGACCTCAGTCATCACTGTGGATCCTAGCAAATAACCCTGATGTTTTTGCATTGCATAACTTCCAAGAAATTTAAAAGTATATGACAAATATTTTAAAAGATACCTCTGTGTTTGGCCATAACTGAGAGCTTCAGTTTTTACAAGCCTTAAGGAAATCATGCAAATCTCTCTAATAAGTGTAAAATGTCCCTCTATCTCAGGGCCAAACTGAGACCCACAGAATAAATACTTTCAGAGTCATGCTGTGACTGGCACATGGGGGTTTTGGAAAGCCTTGAGTACTACTCAGTCATTTTTTATGACAAAGCACTACTAGATGGAGTTAAACACAGTGGGAAGAACTGAGCTCTCTGGGTTCTGATTAAAAATATTTGCCCAGTATCTTTGTATTCACTTTTGTGTGCAACAGCCTAGCATGCCTCATTCCCTCTGCTTTTTCTTGTCTTTTTTAGATTACCTGTTCTTTTGGGAATTGCTTTTTCTACCTGTGCTTGAATGTCAGCTAGCAAAAATGGAGTCAGAGTCCCGAATGTGGTGTTTGTGGATTAGGTTAGCACAAAAGCGGACAAAAAGGATAACAAAGACTGAGAGATTTGTCCTATGTTAGCTGGTCTACATTCTCACAGTTTTCCCTATAATTTTGATTTATAGGGCCAAGCTATCACCTCAAGCCTACATTTGGGGTGGGTTTGAGGATGCAGCAGTGAGACCAGACAGGCAGCGATGGTGCTGGTCTCCCCGTGTGGTACCTGGTAAGAGCTGAGGCCATCAGCGCTGTCAGTGGGCACCATTTGCCTGCACTAAATTTGCTGCTGAAAGAATGAACCCACTATTGATCCATATGGATCTGTGCTGCAACTGGAGAGCTATACGTTCAACATATGAACTTTCCTTTCAGTTTCCTCACTTTGGTAATGATTAGTGATGAGGGGCAAAAAAAGAACAGCGTGAAGGATGCCCGTGTCTCAGAAGAATCTAACTGAATCAACATTAGTTTTCCTCCTGTTGTCTTGCCTGACCTGCAGGCCTGTTATGGTAGTGACTGATGCCTGTAAACTTGGATTTTTAGCTAAGTCATGGTGTCTGTTAAGTGTGAAGGATTAAATCATGACCTTTCCAGGTAGAATGGCCTCTACTTTAACGTGCGTTTCTAACCCCGGGGGTGTGGTGCAGAAATGTCGGATGTTAGGCGTCTCAGACAAGCATGGCCTACTTCAAAACACATTAAATTAGCTTTAAAACATTTGTTGTGAATAGCCATAAATAAAAAGGTTGGTTTCTTACAGTACTTTTGAAAAAAACAGACAAAAGCCCACAAGAATTGGTTGAGAAAAAGTAGAGACTAAAACTGTACGGGGAGAATAGTCAAGCCCTCACCTTGTTGCCTTTGACATTCTCATGTCAAATAGAGAATCAGGGCACTCTGTGTGAGCTATGCAGAGGCAATGATTATCCTGACTTAAATAAGCATGGATGCTACTGTGAGAAGATTTGGTCAGTCACGCTCCAATCTTTTGAATGTTTTTATATTTGCAGCTTTACACTTAAATATTTTTTTTTTTCTGGCTTGGGTGGGAAGAGGGTTGCTATGAATATTTATAACAAATCACTCCTACCAGAGGACACATTAAGTCTTGCAGCATAACAAAACTGAATTACCATGAAATAAACTTTCTTAATTAAACCAATTAAATTCCTTCCCAGTATGTAATTTAGAAACTCTGATAAACCCTGGTTGAAAAGGTTTGTTCTAGCCTTAAGCTGGCCTAAGAAAGAGTGAACATCTGGCCTGTATATGAAAGGCCTATTTAGGCCTTAGGCAGTGTGCAAAACATTAGCTGCTGTCCACGGCATTGAATACTTTGTGTGGCCCCAGGGCTTTGCTAAAGGACGGTGGTATCATTAGGACACAATCATGTTTATGGAATATGCTGTAACTAAGATAAGTCAGTCCTCAGACTTGTACTGCAGTGCTTATAGCTGAATGAGAGATATTTCTGCTTTTTCACATTGTAGCTGTAATTCTACCAGAAGAGATGCATTTAAAAAAACTATCTTACACTTTCTAAATGTTGATATTGGCAAGCAGCATGAGGTTTTACGAAATAGTCTTTCACATTTCTTTTCCATTTCACATTTCAATATTTTTGCAGGTACTGATATCCATAGGAAGTACTCCTTGAACTCTTAAAGGATCATTTTTAAAGCTACCGTATAGAAACAATGTCTACAAATCACTGCATGACTTCTGTAACAGGAACTGTCTGTAATGGGGATGGTAATCAATAGGAAAGAAATACTTGAAGTGTTTAATGTGGCTGGAGGAAAATAATGAAAACATAATGGGGCAAAACTATGAAAACTGCTCTCTAAAATATTTTGGTTGGCCAAGCTCAATGCCCTGATTTTGGGGAGTTACCAGGTTTACTCTAATTTGAAGAAAGACATGAACTGCCAACTCTGAGGTTGTTTGTAGCTATGTTTCTCATGAGTCTGTCTCCCAAATGGAACAATTTGGGAAATGATATTGAGGAGGTCCTTCCCTTTTCTGGTGTATCAGCAGGTGCGGGTCAGAGGTGCAGTTAGCCAGTTTCCAGCTTGGGTTGGGAGGGACCTTAAAGATCTCCTATTCCAACGCCCTGCTGTGGGCAGGGATGCCACCCACTACATCAGCTGGGTGGCATAAGAGGTGTTTTGTTTTAGAAACATGTACTGTGCTATTATACATCTGAAATTGTAATAACTTCTGGTTTACATCTGGATGCAGCTGTAATTATTGGCCAGGCCGTTGGTTAAGGATCTTGTTGTTGCCTCTCCTTCCTTCTGTAACTGCAAAGATCAACCAGCTGGTCAGTGAGGTGAAGCCATCACGAATCAAGGAGGATTTTGTTATTTGAGGGTTTCTGCTTTGAAGACATGTTCTTGGTCTCTTTGCCAGAGTTTTAAATCCATCTTGTTTAAAGGCATGATAAGAAGTGCCTTCTATTCAGTTTGTCCTCTATCCCCTTTCTTTTGGATTTTCTGTTTAAACATAAAGATTGGTAGTGTTAGAGCACTGTTCCTCTATTAAATAGAGACGCATGAAGGAAAACAAGCAGGGAGAAGGAGTCCCCTCAATAAAGATACGAAGGAGAGCACATAGCAGCAGCTGGGGGGGCAGCTGAGCCCTCCTCCAACTCCCCTCTGCCCCCCCAACAACAAAACAAAACCAACAAAAAAGGGAGAGAGGAGGAGAAAGGAAAGATCTGTTAAGGGCTTTTGAAAGAAGCTGCCATTCCTTAGCTGACATTTTCATGCTTGTTTAGGAACAACTTTGTCAACAGAGAGGAAACTTTAAGGTAAATGCAGGGACACTTGAAAATATGCTGTCATCTGAGATTGAAACATAATGTGACAACCAGTAGCCTGCTGCCTTAGGAGGAAGCTGAATGCTTCCACCGAGGAGATGCAGTGCCTCAAAACCCAGTACTTAAACACGGAAAATGCAGTGTTCACAATTTATTCTCAGAAGAGCCACATACATGTGCAAAAAACCCTGCCTGGTAAGAGAGAGAAACAGCTCTTACAGAAGGCTGGAGTCTTGCTCATTAGGATGCAATAGTGCTGGAAAAAAAATCTGTCAGTATGCCAGAAATATTTCAGAGGAGAACTGCTACAATGGTCTGTTCTTCGCTAATCAGGAGATAGAAGGGATGAATATCCTCCTCTCAATAAATCTGTGATACGTTTGATGAGGAATTAGTCTAGTTTCTACAAACTTAACTTATGCTGGTCTTATAACCATGGAGGTACTGAAATGCATAATGCCTGGTGCTGCCAAAGCTGGTGAATGATTTACAAGTATCTTTCATTAATTTCTATCTTGCAGCTTGAATCGAAAAATACTGGCTTTTTCACCGTTCCTCAGGATGGGAAAATCATCCTGTTGCTCACAGAAAAATCCCCACATTTTGAACAAAATCATAAATAAATCTTAACAACTCTACTGTTGTCTATTTCAGCTTGTTAAGCTCAGCAAATGCCTGAGACAGAATATAGTTGCATAGTCCAAAAGCATGCCTGATATAACTTGACATGTCTTAATATAAAAAGAATTTGTATTTCACCAGCCTATATTTTCCCCACCAAATCTTGTCAATGATTTCCCTCAGCAAAACCAAGGTCAGTTTTTTGTTGTGTTTTATTTATTTACTTAGTTATTTATTTTTTAAAGAAAGGCTGGTCCTGCTCTGAGGCAAGCAGAAGCAAATACATCACAAACATTTCTATGGTTTACATTTTGGATTCTTGCAGAGCTGTCTTTGAAAATCTTGTATTCATTTATTACTGTTGTGCCATAATGCTATTTAAACATTATGAAAGAATTGCTTTCTCATGGAAAGAAATCATCTACATGCACTTTGTTTCACTGACCAAATGATTGCAGGCAACCTCATGGATCATAAAATAATTGGATGCTGTCTAATTAAGTAAGCGTTATTGGTTACAGTGGCTTTTGATTCCCACTTCTGATCCCTCTCTTTTGCCTTAAGACTCAGCTGTGAAACACCTTTGATAAATGAGTTAAAGATGGCATGCAGACATCTTAAAATAAGGGCAGGCACCGAAATGACAGTAATAATATTTTTTATGGAAGATATCTTAAAAGAGAACAGGAAATGTATGTAAAAAAAGGGGAGGGAGATGATAAAATGGGGATACATAGATAATCCTAACAGATGCACAGTAACATGGCTTGTTTAAGCCCGCACCACCCCTTGTCTGTGCCAGAGGCTCCTGACAACTTTCTCTAGCCCTACTGCCTGCTGCCTTGGGCTTGCCTCCCCTTTTCCCAGTTTCTGCCTGCTGCTGACTTCTTTCCTCATTGTCAAGAAATGCATCCTTGACCTCTTTTCTTGAACCACTTTCACAGGTTGTATGTCTTTGTATGGCTCCGTTACTGACTGCCTCCCATCCTAATTTGTACAGAATTACCATGTGGGGCAGAGTTATTTCCGTCGTGTAACTGGGGAGTTTCAGGCAGAGAGCAGACGACTCGGCAGATATACCAGTAACCTGACTCCCACTAAGGTATCTTTTGAGAAGGCCATAGGAGGGGCAGGAACTCTTGTTCTGAATTTCTGTCCTGTAGTTACGTTCTGGCTCAGGACTGAGTTCTGGTGGACTTTTTCCAAGATTTCAAGCAACCAGTTCTTGGCAGGACTTCTATATCCAGCCTTCCTGATTTTTCTGAGTTCTAAAGTCTTCTCAACATCCCAGCTTCCCTTGGCATTTAATGTTCATTTTTTTCCTGACCCCACTCAGCAGCTATTTTATTCTTTATTTCTCTTTTCTTATATTTCCTTTTGAATTGTTTTACCACTTCTTTATTTTGTCTGCTTTCTCTCTGGATGATCTTGTCCAGTCATATAATTTCACCCGCTCTCGTTACATAGCAGAGACACAGCTCTGTTCCTCTGCTTCTCACTGGTCTCCATCCAATCCCATCTGCTTGCTTCTCTCTCTCTGACAATTGCTCCTGGGTATCATGCCATCAGCTTAAACTTAATTGTATGCCTTTCTTTCTCCATCTTCTCCTTGCATGTCATTGTCGACAATGACAATATTGACACCATCATTGTGACTTGCAACCTGAGGCAGGTTTGTTTTTTTTTTCTGAGATTCTGTTTTCTTCTGTTGCAACAGACAAGTCCTGTATAGAAACAATTACAACTAACAAACAACACAGAAAACTATATCAAACTGGGAGCACGCTGACATGATGTAGAAGAGAACAGTGCTGTCGTACTGCTTAAATTTCAGGAGATTATGCCTGTGGCAACCACGGTCAAAGAGAGAATTGTAAATGTGTTAAGTACGAGGACTTCAGATTCTTTCATTATTTAATTTAAGACTTTGGGAAGGCTAAGTCAAGTGGTTTGATGTTGTGCACAGTGTTATTCTAAATTAAGCGACATGTAATAAAGGAAGAGCAGGTACAAATTTGATTCTAGTAGTTCTTGTCCTTGCTAATTAATTCTGAGCATTGCATTAGAAGGGTTAGGGGATTGCTTTGTTTTGTTTTTGTTTTAGTCTTGTTTCTTCATTTTATGAACATAAACTATTTTCAGATTATTTGCCTTCTAAACTGTACTCCTATATGTACAACTTCAGCCTCACCAAGCTGGGGTGTGTTTTGATAATAAGAACTGGATTTGTCTTGACATCTTGTTTGGAATATTTCTAATCAAATATTAACATTAGCACTGCCACATGTCTCTGTTATTTCCTTTATCTTTTCACTCAGTCCCACAAGCCTTCTCTAGATAAAAATAACACTAATGCATTACTTAAGAGTTCTTTTTATTCTTTTACTGGAAAGCCTAAATAATATAGAGCCCAGAATGAGTAGTAGCTATGGATTTCTGCAGAAGAAGCATGTTTAACATTCTCCCAGAAGAGACAGACCCTGTGGAGACTGACTTCATTCTTTGACTTACGTATCTGTGTCAGTAATGATATGGGAAGGGCTCAGCAGTGACAAATAACTTTAACAGATACGGCAAAATCACTGTTTTATTGGGATTATGTGACAAAATTGAAAGTAAAACAGAATGTTTGATGTTGTTATAAATCTTTAATGAACTTTCCATGTTTTTGTGATGCGTCAAAGATAGGCAAATGCAAGCCTTTGCTTACATTAATAGGGAAGCAGAGATGGATTTTGCATTTTAAGTGTGGTCAAAAAGGAGAAGAATAAGGGTTAAGTGGTACTGTAAATTTACCTCGCATGCGTAGAGACAGCCTTGACATGGCTACAGTATGGATGGAGGGAGGTGAGGATGACCAGGCTGTGCAGCCAGCGGGGAGTCTTTCCTTGTCGCTGGTGCCCAAGGTATGATGCCCAGCACCAAGAGAACGAGGAGGCTGTGTGCCTTTCCCTTCGTTATTCTCCTTGCCTCCACTGAGAAGTCTGTGCGTGAGATATGTGAGTTAAACGTCTTCCGTGTCCTTAAGTTCTCCCTTCGTCTGTGTTTGAATCAATGTGTTATACTTAATTATTTACCGTTTGAATGCCTGTGTTTGAAGTGCACAGCCCTGAGTCTGCTTTTTGTAAGAGCCTGCTGAAACCACACCGGATCCCATTTTCTCTCTTCCGCAGTACCAGTGGTCAGATGGTCTGTCGCATCTTGTAGGCTTAACAGTTTTGCTGATAAATCTAACTCGATGCTAATGGATGTGCTGTAATACAATATGGAACAGAAGCTAGGACCCCGTGGCCTGTCATGGACCATGTAATTTATGACTGAAGCGTCTCAGATATTTATGCTGACAAGAGAAATACTTGATGTTTCCTGCTAATGTGCTAGCCCACTCTTGTGATTCTAGATGATTTTTTGGCCTATTTTATTCCATCTACTCTCCTTTACCATTCCTGCCGTCTACTCTGTCACTCAGAGCTGCCAGGGCTCTTTTGCTTCTGCTGCCCCATTTATTTTAACAGTGAGAGCAACTGGATGACTGCAATGGTTTGCCTGGAAATGAAATAGATTCTCTCATCAGTTAAAGCCAACACTGGTATCCTTCTAAAAGTAATGATATGTTCCAACTTCACATGGCTGGGCACAATTTAGAAATCAGAGTGAAATTCTCTAGCCAACATAATGTAGGAAACTGGACTGGAGAAGAGACAGTCCCTGGAGCCCCCCAAATCTATGAAAACATGTCAATCTTTTCTTCAGATGTAGTCACTTTTCCTTTCCAAATCTGGCATTAGAACTTGCATTTCTCCAATTTGCATTAATCCTAAGCAGCCTCTGTAAAAATATTGATTTGCAATTTCTTTTCCATATAGACTGTAATTTTTTTTTCCTCCCTCATTTCCGATGCCCTCTTGTGTGGTTCCAGCAACATATAGTTGGAGTGGCTTGGATTGGTAAAGCAGCAGTTTTCACTTGATTTCCATTTTATTATTCTAAAGAGTAGCCAATAATTTGGCACTTCTAAAGAAAAAAAAAAAATATGACATGAATTTCACCTTTCTAACACATTGTTCTAAGAATGAAAGAAACCAGGCTATTGCACACAGGTATACATAGGTATAGGCAAGCATTGCACAAATATTTGATAGTCTTTTCTGTGTTAAATTCTGCTTTTCTTTTAAAATAAGACAAGGACCACACTGTGTTAAAGCATGGTTGTGCAGGCACGTTAATCTTTTCTTTTAAATTGTGTGTTACTAATGTCTCCCAAATTTTTGCTTGCTTTTTGCTTGTATTCATCAATGTTTTAATGGTTTCATAAAGTACAAATCCTCACTGCATTTTAACCATTAGTCATGTGTACAAAAATCCTTTAATTTTACCCTGCATAGACACTGAAATAAAGAGGAAATTACATATTTAAAAATAAAATAGGACAACAGAATTCAAAATTGCATCAGCCTCAATTTGTTTATATGAGCATGAAAGGGAAGAGGGGGAGACTTATCCGTTGGGACTGTAAATGGCACCTCCTGCTGCGGTATTAAATTCACCATTTGCAACCTCCTGTGCTTCTCTGAGTGTAGAGGGTGGCGCCTGACTTCTTGGCGCCAGAGAGTCAGCAAAGGTGTCTAATAGATGCAGACACAGAGATGAGGGCTGCTTACTTAACCTTGCCCTAGCTCAGCCCCACCGGGGACAGCCAGCTGATCCCCCCAGCCTCGCCCAGGAGAGTGAGGAGGCTCCAGAAGCAGTTTATGGCTTTAATAATTTACATGTCCTCCGTTAATCTCCCTTACAAGCAAGCAATTAGTTGGGGAATATTCATACTGCCGTGATATATATTTTTTATATACCGATCAATTAGTGGGAAAGTAATGAGGTCATAGGCTAGCAGGTGTGACTATTAAGCTTTGCCCTTGAGAAAAATACTTTTGTATTTCTTGGTGAAAAGAAACAACAGGTTTATTTATTTCTTTTTGTGTTTTCCGATATTGTTTAGCATTTCCTAAAAACACTTTAAGCCAGATACCCGATACTGAGTTTGATCATCAAGACTCACCGCACAAGCGTGTGTTTAAGAGGCTTGAAGCAGGACTGCTCAAGTGAGTAAACTTATTCACACACATAAATCTTTGCAGGCCTGGGTTCCTTAGTGATTTAGGATGAAGTACTATTGGGGAAAAAAAAAAAATGTTTATGCTGTTGCACCTACATGATGCAGCAGATATTGTGAGAGCACCATTAGCTACTTAACGTACCAGCTAATGACTGGCAGGCTTAAACGAGTGTAGCTGAATAGCGGGCAGCCTGGTCCAGGAGGGTTAATGACACCAAATGGCTTAGTCGGTACGAATACTGGAGACAGCTTTGCAGTCACTCAGAGCTTCAGTAGCACCATGCCATAGGACCATAGACATGGGAGTGACATGATGAGAATTGTTGACTTACGTTGGAATTGATATTAATGCAAGGGGAGAAAAAAAACTTCATCT
Organism: Oxyura jamaicensis; assembly: GCF_011077185.1. Classification (NCBI taxonomy): domain Eukaryota; kingdom Metazoa; phylum Chordata; class Aves; order Anseriformes; family Anatidae; genus Oxyura; species Oxyura jamaicensis. Next base: position 25,066,198 of record NC_048900.1, on the reverse strand, counting down.
AGCCTATGAAGGTTTTTTTCTTTAAGCAGATAACCCCAGTGAATCTGCATGTGTTCTGGTGGGTTAATAGTGATATATTTCTACTGTCCATCTAACTCTCCTTTGCATAATTATATTCCCCCTCCCAAACGAGGAGAGAAAACCTATGAAATCTATCACGATGTCACCTACTAGTATGAAACAGAAATCTAGATAAGAGTGGCTGGAAGGAACTGCAGCTGTGGCAGATTTGTCTTTTGGGTACAACCACACTAAAATAGGGTGAGAGAAGAAAAGCAAAGGAAAAGAAAACAAAAATGATCTTGGAATACATCAAAGATACAGCTGAGAAACACAGAATAGAAATAAATACTTAAAAAAAATTAAGATAAAATGCCAACCCTAGTTTTTACCACAAAGCACCAAGCTGATTTTTCATAAAATAAAAGAAGTCCCTGAATTGAGAAATATGTGTGTCTCTTAGATTGGATTGTGCAGTGAACAGTATCAAGAACTAAGCAATAATAAATCATCAGGCTGTATGTCAGAGTGAGCGCTACAAGATAAACCCCTGTTGGAATTGTCATGAAGGTGACCTTATGAGCAGCTACAGAAATACTAAAAAATAAAATAAAAAAATGTTTCGATGTTCTCTTTAACACTCTAAGGTAAATCTATTCATGCTTTGTCTTTTGCTATATTTGCTATTTTAATTTGCTGTTTATTAAATGAAATATTGCTCTATCTGGGGAACGCTGCATGATAAAATTATTGAAGATGCTGCTGGTGCAAAGCTATTTGTAGCAAATGAAATCCTGCTGTGTGCAATTCAGAACATCATATTGAACAGTCCAGATAGGAGCATCTGTGGATAGCTCTTAAGACTTGAGACTTGCCTTAGTTAGCTTGTTTGTTTTTATCCTGTGTTATTGATCTGGACTTCATCATATGTGTGGGGAATGGCTTTTCAGATGCTGGAAACGTATTTGGAGGCAGGTCAAGTGGATTGAATAGAGGCGTAAAATCTGCTGATTCCTAGAAGATGTCAACACATGACAGAAGGAGTCTGGAGAGTGGGAGACCTCTTAAACTGATATTGACATTGCCCAGAAATTTGCAGCATAAAAGGGGGAAGAGTGTTCTGTCTCATAAACAAAGCTTGCACTATCAGCAATGCCTTTGTGAGCTTTGACAAATAACATGCTATCCTTGCATGTGCTCTGAAAGGTGCAGTCAGTGGTAGTTTTTGAACACTGCAGTTAAGGCTAGAGGATAAATAATGCTACAAGTACAGAATGTTTTACTCATTGCATATGTCAAAACTGTAAAAAAAAACTCCCTGTGCTGCTAGGATAAAACGTCATCCAGATTGATTCAATACCCTCTGGACTGTGCTGAAAAAGAAATGTTAAAAAAAGGAGTATTTCGGCTCCTGAGATGAACCAGGAATACTGAGCAAAATACCGAGCAATACCCTATTCTCTGCTACAGGCCATGTGCGTGACCTTGGGCAAATCATTTATCTCCCTCTACCTCAGTCACTCATCTTTGATAAAATAGAAGCAGTAGTTAGTTACTTCTCCGGTAGGGGTTTGGATGCATAAAATAAATGGACAAACGTGGATAGTAGAGTTACCATGGGACACAGTGAAGAGGGTTTCAGATGCTGAAGTGGTTCCCATTCACTTAGGAGAGCCTGGTTCTGTGCAGACCAAATTTGAGTATTTCTGCACTTGTGCCACACCTGATCTATAAACTGGATAAGCTGTGTGTGGTTTAATTGATCATTGACTGCAGTATTTTAGCATCTCCAGTGTTGCTTAGAGGCTTGATTAATATTTAAAAAGCTCTTTGAGATCCTGGGATGGAAAGCTTTTATTGAAATAGAAAGAACTTATTGCTACCACTGCTTGAAGATATTGTTTTCAAGGTTTGTTTTGATATAGTCTGCAACTAGAATGTCTTATCAGTAGTCTTGTGTTATTGTAGGAGAGACTACAGGCTAAACTCCTGTACTGTGACTTTTTTCATCCTTATATTCAATAAAAATGGTTACATGTCAAAAATATAATCAGGACAACACAAACTTTGTAGTTGTAATATAGATGCTGCTAAGAACGAGCTGCTCTTGCACAAATGGGTATTTAGTATATACAGGCAGGATCCTGAGTGAAGTCTATGCGACTGCAATCCATAGCGTGCCACACCCGAGGTAACATCATTGCATCGTCAAAGACTGTTGATTCAACACCTCCCATGGATTCCTCTGTTCACCTGCCCAAAATGCCTCATTAAATAGCTATCACGAAGTAGGTTGCATGAATCCTGCTGTACGTGTTTTCAGGGGATTCAAAAGATAAGTCAGGTGTTTGGCAGGAACTGAGGAATTCTAAGTATTTGTCACATCCTGTGTGTTTCTTCTAATAATGAAGTATTCTCGCTGCATTTGAATATATGACTTAAACAGTGGATTTGTTGGTATGGATCAATGCAACTGAGACTTAGCAGGCTGTGCAAATATACTTAATATCTTATGAGATTTTCCATTTGAACAGTAAATGACTGACAATTCTCTGCAAGTGAACCGCTCTTTTCTTCAGCCCAGTTGCAGAGTAGGCAGGACTTCTGCAGGACGTCTCCCCCAGTAATGCCACTGGTCTCTCTGCTAATAAATAATGTCAGGGATTTTTTTTTTCCTGTGTCCTAAACCACAAAAGAGGAGTGTGTATATTTGAGCTCAATAAGATGAGTTCTCAGGAGCAATTCACTTTGCACTAGACCCACAGAAAATGATTAGAGCAGCACAGTTATCCATGGAGCCAGCTGTCTGTTACTCTTTTCTTCTTTTTTTTGTCTTACTTTTTTTTTTTTTTTTAATTTTTTTTTTTTCCTGTAGTGGTAACTAAATGGAATCAAACTACTACTTGATTTAGATTATTGCAGCTAATTCCTGAGACCTTGGGTGCAGAGACCACCTAAGTGATGTGCTAAGAAGCTTAGGTAAGCCTGCAACATAAGGGTACACAAGAAAACAGTTCTGAAAAGGTACACACAAAACTGGTTCCAGAGTCTTCTGCAAAAACACCATTTCTCCTTGGCTTGCACACCCATATTCCTTCCCCATGGAGACTATGATGTGTGTAAGGTGAGGGAACAGCATTCCCCATATGGTTTGTGTCCTGTTCTGGAATCGGGAGGTGAATGAAACATTGGGTTGGACTGAGGAGCTGTGAAGTACTCCCAGGTCCTGCATTGATATCATAGCCAGATATCTACAAGTGATAATGCAATCGATTTTTTGGATAGTTGAGTTGGAACTATTCCTGAACTCAGAAGTTCCAAAGTGAAAGCACATTTGCCAAATTAAGGAAGGCAGAAGTTTGCAAAAGTCCCTTCAAGGCAAGGAAAGACCATAAATGTATTTCATAAAAAATCTGCATAGTCAATTTTCCGTTGCTGGGAGGTGTCATCATAAAGAAATCTTGTGTGTGCAGTGGGAAGCTTGTATATTTGTTCATTTGTCTTGGCTGCAGACCCCCCCCAGGCTGACTAGGAACAACTGTGCTTCCCCAGCAGCATGAACCCCAGGAACCTGTGGTGGCTTCAGTCCACCTCCCAGCCCCATCCTGTCTTTCCTGGCAGGTTTTTGTTGTTCTCTATCAGTGAGGTCTGTTAAAGACCTTTACTGAGGGAAACTCACAGCCTGCCCTAAGCAATGCTGTCCTATTTTAATGCTGCACTGCCTGTACTGCTGGTGTGCTTTTTCTAGGTCTAACTTGACTATTTCTTGCTGCATTAGCTGGGTATGTTTTGTTCTATTGTCAAGGACATGAGACATATATTATTCCTTTCCTTTTTGAACCACGTTTTTACACAGGAATGTCTTTTAAGTACTTTCAACCCCTCTCAGGTATCTCTTCTTTAGTACCAAAACACCAGAATTTCTTTTTTAACTGGTCACATTTTGGAGTTTGCTCTTTGACCAAGTGAGCTCTGCTGTGGCTTCCTGTTTGCCTGCATCTTTCTGAAGCAAATGGCAACAGCATACCTGCTGGGAGAATGGAAGGGTTTTAGGATTGTCTTTTGAGGCTTGACTTTATAAGTTCCTATATATTGACAGTCTTTTCTGGAGTAGTATGGTAATGTGAATTCATCTGCAGCTCAGAAGTAATTTTAATCTCCAAGTATTTTTTGGTATAGGGGTAAGCTTCCCTTAACTAGATGGTAGTAGGTCATTTTGAATTGGTTCTGTTTTCCCATAAACTAGTGGTCCTTCCAAATTTCCTGTCAACTGGGGGTGAAAGCAATATACCCTGTGATCATGCCATTAAAGAAAGTATGGAGCATAGCAACATTCAAGATGAATCCTTCGCAGAACCCAAGCAGTGATTTGCCTAAGTATGGAAAACTACAGAGATAATTTTCAGCATGATGATTCAAAAGGTTTTGTACCTAACCTATGGTTAGGTACCATTTGGTGCAGTTCCATTCATGCCATTTTTCCTAACACTCTAATAGATGATCGTATAAGATGATATGGCAAACCTCATTACATTCAAGATATAATGTTAACTGTTCCTCCTTTATCTACAAAGCCTATTACCTGATTAACGAATAAATGATGTTTTCTTGGCAAGACTACTTCCTGACAGAAACATTGTTGGGTGTAACCCATTTCCTTATTATCTTGCAGGCACTTATGTTTGAATATTTAATTCCAGATTTTTTGATTTTTTTTTCCCAGGAAACGAAGCTGACTACCGCATAATTTTCCAAATGCTTTACAAAGAATTGAAAGCATAATACAAATCTAGTCCTTTATTCTACTGCAAGTCTATCAATTAATATCCAAAGCTAACCAATAATGTCTCTGAGATCACTTCTAACAGAGGTTTAAGCCTCCTAGGGTACTCTTAACTTGCCTAAGTATTCCAGAGAAGAAACAAATTCAGTAGTAGATGGGATTCTCATGTGGCTATCCAGTGTTTTTTTTTTTTTTTTTTTTTTTTTTTTTTTTTTTTTTAATTAGTATTTATAAAGTCTTGGGTACAACTGTTGGTCAGTCCATCTGGATGAGCTCTGATCAGACTAGTAACTCTTTCTAAATCTCTTCCACTTCCTATTTATAAAGGTGCTCAAGTTTATTTTTATGTTTCTTCTAAGGCAGGAGTTAGTGACCACTGTTGATGTGCTAACATGTTAGACTAAGCCAAGAAGTTACTGTCTGGTAATATTCTAACGGCAGTATACAGATCAAAAATCTCTTTGCTGCTGTCAGGGGAATGATGGGAGTCGACCCAATAGTAGATTTTTCAGCCTTCCCAAATTGGTCTTTTCCCTACCACAGACAGGCAGGAAAGGCATTGTGCTGGACAGCGATTTTTCTGGAAAATACATTATTATGGCTCTGCCAGGACCAGACTTTGAGTTTTAAAAACTGAGTACAGCTGGCTTGCTATTGTAACTCAAGCCTGACTCTTCTGCTTTCAGACATTCCCTTCCTCACAACTTACTTTTCTCTTCTGATTTTTTCAGTGAGTTTTATCTTCAGAAAAACAATGCAGGGATCTGCCTGGCACTGGATGCTACTACTTCTCTGTATTTTAATAACTTTCTTCTGCTATCTTTCTGCCAATAGCTGAGCATCTCCTGATCTATTTCTATTCACTTGGTATAAACATAGTAATGATGCCCATGTATCTTCTTAGTCAAGAGCATTATATACCTTTTACATACATAGAAAACAAATTTTCCAGAAAGGCAGTGATAAGGGTCGTTTTGTGCTGTATGCTATTTAATCTTCCCAGTGTCAGCTCTGACCCTTCCCAAGGAATTGAAAAGATGTAAAACAGCAAAAAGTAATTTACCTTCCATTGTTTAGTCCATTCAGCTTTCAGAATCAGATTTAAATGGTTTGCATTAATTACTGTGAAACCTCATGAGACTTGGAGATCTATCTTTATGGGGCTGGAAGAGATAGAGGCTGTCTCAGCAGAATAAGGGTAGATATTTTTTATTGGTCTTTTGGTTAAAAATCTTTTCTGTTAAAATTATAAATAAGTAAAACTTTTTTTTTCCCAATCAGCAAAAAATTGTGTTAACTTGCACTGAAAAAAAAGAAAAACACAATAGAAGTTTTAGCTTAATTCTGTTGAGCTTGGATAGGACTAGTAGTTAAAATACAGAATTTCTGTGTGTGTGTCTGCATAGACCAGTTTTTATTGCCAGAGCAGAAGTCATAGACAGAATATTGATTTTTGTTTCTAAGCAATACTCAATATGTTTTCATGTAGCTCCATATTTTGGGAAAGTTTTCTGAGGACTAATGAAACTGGCAAGCGTTTAGGCATTGGCAAAGTGATTACATTTTAAATGAAATGGACTTTCGGTGACGTACTACTGAAAGTTAGTGGAGACAACCAGCAAATTGAGGGTGGGAGAAGATCAATACACAGAATCTACGGGACTTTGGATCTGTTATCCGAATTATTGATTGAGTGGAGAATTAAAGCAGAGATGCAGTGAGTTTAATTCTGCTGTGTGACAGGTGGAAAATGGGTACATTAATTAGGGAGCCCCCAGCAGGAAAGTTCTCAGCAGGACTTGTGGTTGCTCCAGGGAATCCTTTAGTAATTGTGCCTCGTTTTGTAGTGGGTTTGATGATGTCATTCTTAAGTCTCAATTTTCTGTGCACTGTATTTTTTAATCTTTAAACATTCTGTCTTGTAGAGCCAGGCAATAATTGTGTATAGTGAATGTAAGCAGGGAATGCAAGCAGAAGAATTTTGGATATTATAGCGTGGTTCTGTCAGACTTCATTGTTCAAAAATACTGTATTTTGATATAAGCAAACTGTTACCATTTGCTGTGCTTAACAAGCATCAGGCAATCTCCTCTGTAAGTCCATTATATTGCATTTCAGAGTTGTCTGGGTGTCCCTCTCATGTGGCACTCGAGTGGTCACTTACAAAACCTTAGGTCCTCTATTTATTGTTTTCTTAAAGTGACATAAATATAACTTGACCTAAAATAGCCTGTTGCTTTTTGGGTGAGGCAAAATATAGCAGCCTGCATGAATGCCGAGAGGTTACATGAAAGGGAAGTGACAGAGCAAGTGCACCCCACCACCCAGAGGTACCTCACGCAGTCACACATCTGTGATCTCTCTCTTCCTGTCCAGTACCAACTGCCTATGCTTTCCAACAGATCAGAGGCAAGCTGCCAATGAGGCTATGGCTTAGGTAGAATTTGGTCCTAACTGTGACAAGAAATGCAAACAAAAACGAAATTAACACCTAAAGCTGTCATGTAATACAAGACTGTCAAAACCAATTCTAAACCCATCAACCTCTACATTCATTTGGACTATTTCGAGCACTTTGTGGATATTTTTCCCTTGACTACATTCCTGGTTTCAGTCAGCAAGATTGGTGTCCCAGTTAGGAGACAGGGAGAGGTAAACATAGAGACCTTTGAAGTAAATTACTCCCCTGATTTATTTCTGTCTCGCCTCTACAGGAGGTAATGTTGCTGCTATTTTTCATCGTGATGTTTGAAACATTAAAGTCTTAAAGTAGGCATTTAGTTCCCTATTTTCAAAACGTTTACTCACAGAGGACTGGGGGTTCATGTTTGCTGCCTGAACAAGCTAGTCTTCTTTCATCAGGTTCAAAAAGCGAGGGGGGCAAGATTCCCCACCATTCTCGGTGCAATGTTCAGGTGAGGTGTCCTACTAGCCATGCCTAGTGCAAGTATTTTATTTTTGATACAGAAAGAGCGGGCTGCCCTGGGCCAAAGGTGCTTTCAGGATCTGTAGCTCCAGACTTGCTGCTCTGAAGCTGTGAAAGCCATGGCAGCTGCAGCTCAGACCAGGTCTCTTGAGGTTCACGGACTCTCCTGTGCGAAGCAGGCATTCAAAGCCTACAGGTCTGACTTGTCCTAGAGCCTGGTACTCTGGAAATATTACGCTACAGCTTTTCAAACTGACCCAGACAATCTCCATTGGGGTTGGTGTCCTCACACAGTACAGCTCCTGCAAGGTCACACCTGCTAGCAGTGCCGGGGCTTGTGTCTCCAGCCCAGCCAACCTGCAGGGCTGCCAGCCTTCCTCCTGCAACATGAGGCATATGAAAGTCCTGGGGGACCTCTGCTTAACCCCCAGCCTAGCCCTATAGCAGAGTATGAATTCTGTGCTTAGGAAGGCAACCTTCTGCAGATATGAGCTGCAGCTGCGGGCCTGGAGTCCTTGGAAGTGCTTCCAGTCTGCAGTTACAGGGCTGCGTTTTCATATAGTTCCTTTCACCTTGCACTTTAGACTTTGGGGCCAAGCAAAGAAGAAGATGGTTCAGGGCTCTCTAGAAGCCCAGGCAACCTGTCCCAAAGCAGAAGGTTATGAAAACACTGAGCAGACAGATCCTGAACAGGAAGAAAGGGCGTTCTTGTCCCTTTCAAGCTGAGTGTCTGGGAATGATTCCCAGCTAAGCTGGGAACTGTCACATTTCAGTCCTTTCAAAATGCTTTTTTTAATTTTTATTTTTTATTTTTGGGAATATGTCAAATCTTCATTTCAAACCTATTTGGAACAAAACCTTAAAAGACATATTTTTTGCCAATTGTGCTTTCTTTACTTTGGCCAGCTCTATTAATTGTAACAAATGATCCGTAGCACCGCAGTAGATCCAGGTAGCTACCATATGCTGTCTCAATGGAAACCACCCTGGTGTGTCTCTGCTATTTCAAGTACATAAACAGCGTGTTCTTACAGACTTATAATAGGTGCAGGTGATCTTTAAGAAAAGCTTTGTGAGTGTGGTTATAAATATAAAATGCTGAGTGGAGATAATAACTGTTTCAAACCTCTGAAAGACAGGCACAAACGAACTTAGTATAAGCAATGTTTCTAAGCAAAATTTCTAGAGAAGTGGCCATGCAAGTAAGGAGAGAATGGTTAGAGCTAAAGCCTGTTATTGATATTAGTCCTGTTCATCCAGCATAATATATTCCTAGCAGTGCTGTCTACTGCTGTCTGCGACAACATAGGTTGATATTTATTGCATTAAAATGGTGAATATACTTTAATTGATCACACATGAGCAAAACGAGCATGAATGATCATCTGAGTTCACATATGGCTTATTTAGTTCATGGGCCAAAGTACAGCAAAAGTCAGCAACAAATTCTGTTTCTGTAACTTACAAAGATTTTCATATTTCAAGATTTTCATATTTCAAGATTTTCACGGCATCGCTAGTAGGTCAAGGGAGGTGACTGTCCCGCTCTACTCTGCGCTGGTGCGGCCTCACCTCGAGTACTGTGTGCAGTTCTGGGCACCACAGTATAAAAAGGACATGAAACTGTTGGAGAGTGTCCAGAGGAGGGCTATGAAGATGGTGATAGGCCTGGAGGGGAAGACGTACGAAGAACGGCTGAGGTCACTGGGCCTGTTCAGCCTGGAGAAGAGGAGGCTGAGAGGAGACCTCATCACAGTCTACAACTTCCTCGTAAGGGGGTGTCGAGAGACAGGAGACCTTTTCTCCATTAACACCAGTGACAGGACCCGTGGGAACGGGGTTAAGCTGAGGCAGGGGAAATTTAGGCTTGACATCAGAAGGGGGTTCTTCACAGAGAGGGTGGTTGCACACTGGAACAGGCTCCCCAGGGAAGTTGTCACTGCACCGAGCCTGTCTGAATTTAAGAAGAGATTGGACTGTGCACTTAGTCACATGGTCTGAACTTTTGGGTAGACCTGTGCGGTGTCAAGAGTTGGACTTGATGATCCTTAAGGGTCCCTTCCAACTCAGGATATTCTATGATTCTATGATTCTATGTGTTAACAAAAATGGGTCAAATATGAACTTTCAGTACAAGCAATCAACTATTAAAAAGGCTAACTGCAGCCACAGGTTGCCCCCAGAGTGATATGGTCATGATAAAGTGATGTGATCTTGTCCTACAAAATCTCAACTTTTCTGTGTCCAATTAGGTAATGTGGCATTGCGGTATGATTGCTGGCACTACCCATGTTGGTTTAAATGGTTTGGCTGAGAAGTTACTGTCCCTTTGGAACAGGGTTTTTTCCTCCGTGCTTTATATTTTCACGTAACGTGGTTTTGTGTGTGAATCTTATTAAGCAGAGAGTAACACCGAATTGTCTTATATGTGACCCAAGTGCAAAGGCTCAAATCAGATTGCTCTTAAACATTGCATTTGTGATTATGTTCATGATTATACTGTCTTTTAATAAAATGAAATGATTGGGATATGTCGTATTCAAAGCAAAGGTCAGATAATTAATTCACACATCAGTCTACTTTCAGAGCTTTCTAAAATTTCTCTAAGTTTGGTATATTTCTCTTTAATTCAAGGTAATCTGTACATTTGTGAAATGGTATTCATGATGTCTGAGTTCTTGAATCCTGTAATACAGATTATTTTCCAGACTGTATGCACTCTAAAGTACATAATTTAGCAATAGGTCTGTGGCTAAATTTATAGTCTTTATGGATTGATTCTTCTTTGTGGTATACTTGTTGTAAGGAATGAACCTCAGGACATGTGGTAACTATTAAAACTTTGCATATAAATTGTCCAGAGTCTTTGTTAAAGTTTCAATTATGCAGTCAGCTGAAAATCCCTGTCCTAGGGATCAGTAAAGTACAAGTAGAAAATTGACATGATTAAATTCGAAAAGTCCGTGGCTGATAAATGAAGATAAGGAGTCAAAGAACAATGGACCCAACAGTTAGCTCTCTGCTACAATACAAAGCATCTATTTGAGGCCCCTTATTTAAACAGAAGGGCAATTTAATCTTTAGGTAACCAACAAACTACAGCAATAAATCCAAGTCCAAACAGAAGTGTGCTTGTCAAAGCGGATGATTAGGGCCATCATGAACAGGGCCCCAAAGCACTGTGGTATTAGGCATGATATATAAATAATAATGTAATATATTGTAGCCAGGGCTATTAGGTAAGTTTTTATTAGGAGAAAAAATGACTTCCTTTAAGCAATGTGACTGTAAGGAGTAGAGAGATCATGTGGTCTTCAGTGATCTGTTCTGCTCTGAATATTGTCATAAGGAAATAATCTTATAGAGATTTGTGGATCCATATAGTATCGAGAATCCTTCTTAAAGATGGTTGTCTGTATAGTTCAGTGTTCATTAACAGTTCAAATAGCAAAAATAAAACACACAAAAAAAAACCCACAAACAACAACAGCAAAAAAAGCAACCTCAAACTAAAGTATGCAACGGATTCACTGCCTTTTGACCATCTTACTTCTCTAGAAGAATACTCTCAATTGTCACTTGAAAAACCTCCAGTGCAGCCTGCTCTATGATTACAAACACATTCTGCTGTCAGGGAACTAGCAGCTTTCAGCATCTAAGCAAGGGCTTGTATCAACAGAGCAAGTGCACATTCTCATGTTATTTTGATGGTATTTTTATTTCTTCTGTGTTGGGTATTATATCACTCTCTTTCCTCCTACTCTTCCTAATAGCATCCTGGTAGTGTCTGTACATTTCTGCAATTGCCTATCTGTGCTTACTGTCTTTATGCTGGTTAAAATCCTTACAAGCTTATTCATAATAACCCACTTGAGCTGTTCTTGATAGGTGCACCAAGGTCTCCTGTTCTCCGACTGCATTTTTGTCTTTTTTTAAAATTATTATTATTATTATTATTTATTACCTTAGATGAGATGCATATAAAATTTCAAAGGCATTTCTTTGCCTCGTATTAAAACTAAGCGAAAATATTCCCTTCTGGTCCATTGCCCGTGTTAGCGCGTGTGGACACAATTCCAGCAATGAAAACTGAAACCTTCGTCTCTACTGCTTCAGCATTAAACTTTCTCTATCTGGAAAGGTGTTGTTTTCAGCTAAGTGTTCACCAACCATTAGTTTTTCTAATACATTAGGCATAGTTTGGGGAAGGCCTGGATAACTTCCCTTTCATGTTCCGTTGCTGCATATTCATTTGGTAATTTTCTCTGCAGAAATCATGACCTAAAGGGACTTCACTTAAAACCTAGCTTACTGGGAACCTACGTATCAGTAGAATTGTTGTCCAGTACCATAAACGTATCTTATTCTCCTTCCTTTCCCCCACCCCTTTATTTGTTTGATTTTGCTGCCTTTCCACTGTGTGTAATTTTCAGGAGAGAACTTTTATTTATAAGTGCAAAAATAACACTTGCAGTATTTTGCAGGAGCTGAGGATGAAAAGAAACCTTCTCATAAGACTTTTTATTTTTATTTTTTTTTATTTTTTATTTTTTTATTTTATATATATTGCCTGGCTTGTTCTGAAATTTCACAGCCTGAGATGAAGTAAATCCATAAGCAATAACATTTGGTAAGACACAAGGGTATGATGCCAAACCCTGCCTTGCTTGCAGCTACTTAAATCCAATGCAAAGGAAGATATTTTAGTTCAGGAGTACCAGTTTTACGCTAACCTGTGTTTTTAATGTATGTTTGTTGTTATGGTACTTGATCAGTGTAACATTTGTATTATTACCAAAATAACCTGCCAGTTTCGTTTTATGTGAAAAGAAGTTAATGATCTTAGCCTCCAAACAAAATTGAAACCAAAGAAGCAATTGTGAGCTTAGTGTGCTGTAAGGCTCCCCTCGGCTCTGAAATGAGAAGTATGAGAGACATGCCGCCTCTTGTCTCTCTTCCTTGCTGGTGCATTCGAGTTCTCAGAGGAACGCTTATGTAACTGATAACTAAAATCAAGTGAACAGGACGACAACTAGGAACAGAATGAGTGGAGGCAAAGCAGAAATTTCTGCTTTTTCACGCAGGCACTGAAGCAACAAGCTTGAGATGGGGTCATGTTTTTTAGCAAAGGAAGCTACAGCTAGCAAACCAGTAGGCATCTTCTCAGGAGAGGGCAGTGAGCCTTGCTGACAAAATAGACAGGTATTATCCCACACTTAAATGATGGCTATGTGCTTGATGATGATATTGTTTACCATTGTTAATCATGGCCATGTTTATTTTAGGTGGAATAGTACCTATTTAAATGTGTTTAGAATGATTTTAGTTTTGATTTCTACAACCTTGTGAAATTGATCTTACCTGCAGCTGGTAACATGACTCAGAGGATCTGACCTGGTGGAGAATTCTCTAAGAAAATTGATAATCATTGTTTCCATCTAGCAGAGATGCCATCTCCAACCTGTATTTTGTAAGATCTAAACTAAAGTGAAAAGGTTTGTTGGTATAGCTATAGAGGCAGGCCCTCCTGGTGGACACATAACCCAAAATATAGTTAGACAGATCTCAGTTGTGTCAGTGTAAGCCAGAGCTATATTAGAGCCTTAACTTACTCAAAAATGTAAAAAAATAAATTAAAAAAAATGTTATGTAATGCAGCATGGGTACAAGTATCTATCCTGGACCTGGTCTTAGGGAAGATTCAGGCTGCATCACTGACTGGAGGTAAATTGCAATGGAAATGGAAATTCCTCTTTGTTTTTCTCAGAAAACTGACCCTGGTGCTCCCTGGCACTTCTTGTGCTGTCCAAACCAGATCAGCTCTTCCTTACCTCTGCTTCTTACTCTTTGCCTCCTCCATTTTCTCTCAAATGTATGCCAAGTGAAGTGTCCAGTAGGGGGAATAAAGGTGTCAGAAGTTGGTCTGAAAAATGCCCCAATCATATCATGATTCCACTCCTCTCAGTCCACTGCTGCAAATCCTAATCATCTTTGTTGATGCTGAGGAAGAACAGAATCTGATCCTACTTCTTAATCCTTCCCTTATCAGCATTTCCCTCCTTATTGGTCATGTAGAGAACTCAGCTGGAAATCTCTGCCTCACTTATTTTTTCTTAAATTTATGGTGATATCAGTGGTTTGTTTCTTCACTTCTTTGTTGTGTATATCCTATCAAATCTGGGCTGAGAGTCTGAAATATCTATCTTCCCAGCCTCCTTTCCAGCTTTAGAAGGCCAACAGTGGGTAGATTTCCAGGGATTAAGGAAGTAACTTGGAGACCTGTCGTCATTCAGTCTCTGTTCTGCTGCATGCTCCATGATCATGGGCAAATAACTTGGACTCTTATTGGCATTTCTCATCTCCAAGGGGTACAGATGTGTTACAGAGACTCTGAGACTGCAGCATGGTGAAAATATAAGGTGCAGTGAAGATATGAGGTTCAAGGAGTATTATGAAAAAAATATCAGAGCTTTGCAATGCATCTGCAGTCAGCAAGAAACAGTTAATACATTTCCTGAATCCTGACACGATGAACTTTAGAGTGTTATCTTTGGACAGTGACATATCCAGCTTTTTTTTTTTTTTTTTTTTTTTTTTTTTTTTCCCTTAACTCTTCAGCTTTATAATACAGCCTGGGTGAAAAATCAAGAAACTGCAGAGTTTATGAGGAAAAGTAAACAATGCTTGGTAATTACTTGGATCAATGTTGCTCTTACAGGCATGACTTTTCTTGTGTACAGGATTTTTTAAAAAAGCAGAAGTCACAACATGTACTGATCATCCATGCAATTAAAGAGTATTCTGTGCCATGAGATAGACTTTCCTTTGTGATATTTTTATATAGCTGGAGTTAATGCTGAATATAATCTACATCCAATCAATGGTATTGTGCATCATCAGATGAAAAACATATTCAACATAACTGCTGTTAGTTCCTGTTTAAAGCCCTAATCAGAGTCTATGCCAACATGTAATCACATTGCAGAATAAATTGTTGTAATATAAAGTATGTGGAATAGATACTAAGACATGCTAAAAGACTGCTTTCCATCTCCAGAAATAATTGCTGAGAGGTTTCCTTGGAAATGCCTCAAACCACATGACCGAGAAACTATAACAGTTATTGCAGAGAGTGTGCAGGGTAAGAATCTGTCCAGCACAGGAGCCAATAAATGCGGGGGGGGAAGAAGGTGACCAGGAGGTTGGTATCGTGTAATTCCTTTCTGTGCACGGGCCACACCAAGGTCCAGGTACCACTGATATCACTATAAATTTAAGAAAGACCAAGTGACACAGAGATTTCCAGCTGCGTTCTCTACAAGTACATAAATGGTGTGACTGTAAGAGCATTCTCCGTGCAGTTAATGATGCCTTTTAGCACTGCCTTGAGCATGAATAGTTTATCCCAGAAATCCACCTGGGCAGAGATACCCCTTTGATGCAGAGTCCTCTCCTTGCACCCCTCTTGTTCTGCACAGATATATGCTGGTGGTGTTGCCAGTTTTTTGTTAGGCAGCTACCCTGGGCTCAGCACACTGCTCCACGTGCTTCCCCAGTGCCCTGTCCTGTAAGTGGGAGCTAAACAGCAGAGCAGCCTTTTTATGACATTTTTTTCCCCTCCAGTCCAGCTTCTGGATTGCCCAGACAGGTGTACAAGACTCTCCCTGTCTTCACATTCCTTTTGGGCTGAAGGTTTGCCAGTGTCAAAGCTTTCTCTTTGCCATGCAGCCCTGCCTCCCTCAGAGGGGCAGATAGCACATCTTTGCTAGTAGCTCCTATGGCACTGCTGGGGAAAGAGAGGAGTTTTGTTCTAAGAGCGCACAGCTTTGTGAGCTGCGGTGACAGCTGCAGGACAAGGGCGTGATTTACAAAAGCACTGAGTTAATTTTGTGTTCCTAATGCGTTCCCTTTCTCTTATGTCTCTCCTAAATCTCTGTTGTTCCAAAAGCTCATTCTGGTGGGACCTTTGTAACAACCCAGAGGGCATTAAGCCTTGGAGGGAGCCGAGACAATGAGTGCCACATACTGTTTCTTAAGACCTGGCAGTTCATATATGCAAACATCTGCGTCCAGCATTTGAAGTGTTTGTGAATGATGCTGCTAAGTAGAACTATTATGTGGTATTTCTTTGGCAATTTTCTTCTTACAGTTGTTGGTACGTAATGGCAAGGGCTTCAGCACTCAGCAAGCACTGGGGTGGGTCTCTGCCGGGCAGCCCTGCCACAAACCCGTGTCTCCCGGAGCCAGGGAGCCGGATCAAAGGCGTGATTCCTCCCCGAATACCCGGCCTCTGCTCAGTCCAAGAGGCTGTAGGGCCTGAAGGCTGGGTCTGCTGGGGGCCTGGCAGGGCTTACCAGGTCTCAGGACTGTTACCACACACAGTGCAGTCTGCGGAGGATCTTTTACTCACCTGCTTCTAGTCCTTTCTTATCACGTTCTGGTTGGCTCGGCTCTCCAAAATTGGAGATGTATGGATCTGTCTTGCTTTTCCCAGAAAGTCTCTGCACCGTTTTAGAGAGAGCTATCAAGCATGTCCAGTGACTGTCACTCTCCCTTGTCTCCTGGAGCCTCTGGACCCATCTAATTAAGATGCTGTGTTTTGCTCTTGGCGTGTGCACACAGAGCACTCAACACAAAAAAAAATCTGTCTCCTCTTCACAGCTTCTCTCCTGTTTGGACGAAACGAAAATCAAATGATGAAGTATAAACACGCGGGTTACAAAAGTCTTTGAATGCTGTTCCTATGGAATATATAGGCCAGCAACCGAATTATGATTTAAGCATTCTCCCCACCATGAATCTGCTATTGCAGTTTTTAATAAAATAATTTGCAGCCGCTCCCAATCAGTTGTGTCAGCAGATTTAGTTCATCTTTGAGGCCCAGCAGGGATGACAGTCTATTTGTTATTAGAGTAATAAATAAACAAGGAACTTGTCAGAGGCAAAACTGGTATGTGTGCCTTTGTAAGATAAATGCTGCCTTTGAATAGACAAATATTTACGGTCTTACAGACCAAAATTGTCATCCTAGCTAAAGGCCTTGTATCGTGAAATTAAAGGAAAAAAATGTGATTTCTGGATCTTTCCAGTGAAGGCAAAGATAGCTGTACCTAATGAAAATGTATCAAGAGATTTTATGACAACAGGAAGGCCATTTTAGTGAAACCATAGCCCTGTAACCCTTTGTCTTCGCAAAGAGAAATTTATGTTGGGTTTTTATGTCAGCACGTCGTGGGTATAGCAAATATTAACAAAAATTAACATCACCTCCAACTTCATGCCCCTGAGTGCACTACATATATGCTCTGAGGCTTGTGGCAAGAGGTTTTCTGAAATGGTTTAAAGGAATTAGGGGAAAGGATATACAGAAAATCAATGTTCCTGACGTGAGTGCTGGGGAGTCTTTGAAAATCTTCAGAGGAGGATGCAGGTGGTTGGTTTTTTATTCCAACCTACCCAATATAATGTATGTCTTGGGAATAACTGTATTCTATACAGAACTGGAAAAATATGCTAAATTTTTAAGTTTATTATATGGCAAGCAGTCTCTTATGCGACTATTTTTCTGTTGTAAGCCAGTCACTGCATCAACTGACAGAAGGAAGTATAGAGTTGAGGGGTCAAAACAAGACTGACAAGGCTCTTAAGAATGAAAAGATGTGAAGCGTGAAAGCAAGAGGATGCCAGCTGTTATCAACTTTTAGGAGTTAAAGTTCTTGCATTTCATTAAAAATTGGGGAGGAAATAAAAGATTCATTGAAGTAAAGTGAAAATTCTCCTGTTCCTGAAAAGATTCCCAGGAGCCCTCAGAAACTCCCAAGAGGAATTAATGCCTCTCAGCTCAGGCGGTATTGTACACTTAATTCAGTCTTACACAGAACACAAGTTGTGTGCAGAATGCTCCATGTGGTCTTCAGACCCATCAAAGCGCCGTGTGTATTTGCTTGAGTAAAATGCAACAACCATGGATGGAAACAGAGAATTTTGGCCATTTCCAATATTAAGTGTAGCCACAGCTCCCAGTTCCTTGATCCAGGCACTGCTTTTAATGGGAAGCAGGAGTCTAAATGACAAATGGCATCAGTAGGCATGAATGGCACTGCTTTTTGGCATGAGTTTTATCAGACAGGAGATGCTGAGGGATGAAGTGATACCAGGACTGCCTCTCCTCATATTTTGACATAAGGAATCTGTAGCTCTACCCGGCAAGTTTCTTTAGAAAATTCTAATATGATTCTCTTAACTCATGCCACCTCTTATGATCTTCATGCTATAATTATATATTCAAAAAATGTTCAGAGGAAAATCACAGCTGGGGATTGACTTTAAGTTACTTTGTGAGCTGAATCAAATCTCATTTAGAAGCAGATAAGACTTATTGGAGACTATCTCAGTGTTTCTCTTCAGGCAAAATTTTGATTTGTGTCCTGTGTTGTTACGGTGTGATGACAGCCTGTGTCTAAGTTCAATTCTGATCTCACTTGCCTTAATTTGTCAGTCTTCTGTAACTATCAAGTTTACCTTGTTTATACCTATGTATGTGAAATGAGAATCATTTTGCATTTCACAGGAACTACAATGCAGAACATACCGCTCTTACTTTAGTGGTATTTTTATAAGCTGGATCCATCTTTTGGTGCTGTCATTATCATAGAGTTTATTACGATCTAGAAGCTAAATAGTCTAAGCAGCAATAAGAAGCAAATTAAAAACCCCAGAGCAGTATGATTTCATTCTTCTTCACTGTGCTCTAACTGTAATGTAAAACTTGCCTTTTTTTTTTTTTTTTTTTTTTTCCCAAAGGAAAATAAAATTTGCTCTTCTGTCACCTTGTTTCTCTTTTAAAAGGCTACCTCATAGCCCAATTCACCAAAAATAATTTCCTAAGCCCATTCCCTGTGCTGTATCCTGGTGTACACTCAATTTGCTGAGATCATTTTTTCTGACTGTCATTCAGTGAGCCACACTACAACTGTGCTTGCGCCCCACATGGGACACAGAGAAGCAAGATTAACCACCATCTAATTTCTACTTTTGTCATAAATGTTGCCCATAACACATGGCAGACAAAGTGTGCTCTCTGAGGAGTTTGACACAGCCACTGTCTGGCAGTCTGGGTGGTAGAGAATATATTATTTATCATACTCAATGGGATGAGGCGGGCACTGAAGCTACTTATTGGAGCAGCTGTGAACCCCCAATCTCCTTAATTTTCAAAACAGGTAATTAACTGGAAAGTCATTTATAATAACTACTGACATCTCCAGAAATCATGGAATGGGTTGTTAACTTTGCAGCTTTATTGTACTGATATTTTTGTTGACAGTTCAGTACTGAAATCTGTCAGAAAATTGCATATTCTTTGTACTGAAGGAGAAATATATTTTAACATTTCTGACATGTCGATATTAGCCTTGAACAACAGAAGAAATGATTGGAAGCTGGATGATTTGGAGGACAGAGCAGTAGGACATTCTTGTCTGTGCTTGTTTTTAGCCACTGTGTGAAAAGAAGTGACCCAAAATCTGAACAACGAGCATTTCATGTAGCAAGAGTTTTGCCACTTACTGTGCTTGGATGCTGGATTGAATCCTAAAATAACAATACGCATCGATGTAAAGGCTGACGCATCAGTGAGGGCAGTGTACCAGTGGGTGTGAGACTGCTGCAAACAAAAATCTGCTTTGTTTCACCCTAGCTTAAGCAAAGGGCCAAGGGTTCAGGCAACTGGGAAGAATGAATTGGTTCTAACAGGGCTGTCAGCCCGGATAAGCAATCAGATATTTAAAGCGGTAATGTTATGAGTACATGTATCAAAACTGACTAGTAAATGGAGTCACTTGTGGCATCTAGGTGCACTGATAACGGTCTGGCAAATGCACTAGACAGATTAGATGCATCAGATAGGTGTCCTTACTTTACACTCTATTTGCCTACGATAAAGCCTTCCATCTTCAAATGACTGTCAGGGAGTCTTAGGCTGAATTTTCTGCTCCTTTCAAGCAGGTTCTTTAGGGTGAAAGACAGCTGATTTTAGCAAATGTTTCTGTTGAACATTTCTGAGCTGTGAGTTGTCTTTATTATAGTTTGATTCTTGCGAACAGAAAGCAGCATTCAGTGGAAACCTGTTCCTTCCTAACTGAGTATCATTTGTCAAAATATGCTTGTTACTAATGAACTAACCCCTGAATATATGCTAGTAAGCAGCAGCATAGACTATCTATCAGATGTTTTTCCTAAATACTTGGCAATATTGTACTTGGCAATATTGTACTTCACCTTAGAAAATTACTGTCTGTGGTTGTTAGACAACAAGGGACATTTTTTGTAACCTCACAAATCAAGGATCTAAGACCCTCATATAGTAACAGCACCTTGTTGGAAAGAGTGTTAACAAAGTATGGGGCAGGATCTGCCAGGATTTTCAAAAGCACTGGGCAACGAACAATTCTGTATCCACTGATATGTAATTTTTTTTTTTAGAGGGAACAGAGTGGAGGTGCCTTGAAAAACTCATCCTGATGCATAGGGCATAGGTACAAAGCACACATTTTGGGATGACGTCCTTTGAGCAGTAGTCCCCAAATGCTATTTTTTTGGTCTTAATTCAAAAACTTTCAAGATTAAAAAAGAAGGATGGAAATAGTCAGACAGGGAAAAGGAAATGTATAAGTTGCATGAAAAGTCTATCCAAAAGATTGAATCTCTGAGGCAGATTCTCCTGTTGACTACCCCCATTCTTCATACTGACAAAATACTGTTCGCTGGAATCGCCAGCTCATTTGTGAGGGCTATGAGCGTGGAATGGACAGCAGAATTCAACTCTGAGATTCTATTTACTAAATTAAATTTTGTTTCTGTGTTTTTACGTTTGCCTAATTTAATTGGATTTTGTCTGTTGTAGTGGGAAGCACATCTTCCTTCTTTGCAGAACGTAAAATTAGCTTTCATTGGTGATTTGGGTTTGTTTGGATCTATATAAGCTTTTCCTCTAAATGAGTTTGTTCTTTCTAAAGCAAATATCACTCTCATATTTTGGAGGTGCAGAAAATTTGTAATCTTGTTTCTTCGTTTTCCTTATTATGTTGTGTTAATTTATGTATACATTAACATGTATTTGCATGATTTATTCATTTAAAGCTGTACATGTTTATTTGAAAAGAAGCTCAAAGAGCTTTATCACAAAAATGCTAAATTCAACACCATTGACAGAGCGTGTGCTTTTGGACGTTAGCCACAAGAATAAAAAATAGGTCTATCATTTCATTCGATTAAAAAAACTTTCTGAAGCAAGATTTTCTATTGTTTTAGTGACTGAGGGTGAACTTCTGCAAGCACTATGAGGACTGGGAGATACTCTTTATTTCAAAGGCCCTGTTGTATATGACATTGTTTAGAGCATTTTCTTCCAGTCCTTGTGTAAGTCCATGTAGAGTAAGCAACAATAGATCAGGGTGGTGCTAATGATTGTAAAGTATAAGCAACCACTGTTTTAAAAAGAAATTCACCAAATCCATCTGCAGCAAAGGAAGAAAATACATTTTTCCTCTAAAAGTTGATAAAAAATTAAGATGACTTAATTTTCACCAGTAGAATGAAAACTCAACGTGCTCATATTCAAAAATACCAGGAATACCCTTTTGTTAACTACAACAATGAAATCCATTTTATTGAGAAAAAAAAGGTACACATTCAGAAAAATTTTGGACAGTGCTGATTCTTTCCAGCCTTGAGCAAGTTAGGCCAGAGCTAAGTCAAAGCAAAACATTAACTCTTTCTGGAATCACTCCTGGGATCCAATCTTCACTGCACTGCCGAGCTCTGACCTTGATCCTGCAATCAAGCAGTCTTTGAGGTGTAGCATTCAGTGCCATCAAGAGAAAGCAGTCTTGGGTCTCATATCACCACCTCATCACAGGAAGAGTGCAATGCAATAGGCTTGTATTTGTAGCATAAAAAAACCATAGGTCCACTTCTGTACAATACGACATTGTCTTGGATTTTCTATAATGTATATTGTAATTTCTTAAGTTAAAATAAAAATTAGAGAGACAGTGGTGCATCCTTCTTATTCTTTTGTTTATGTAGTTCCTGCTGCTCTAATAGTTGGATATTTTCAATTTCTTTTGCCAAAAAAGATGAAATCACCACTTTAGCCTCTTGTTTTGAATAGTTGAAAATGATGAAATTAAACTAAAAAAAATAAAAAACACATAGAGAAGCTGAGTGGAAAATTGAAAAATCTGTAGCAGTGCATGGTGCTGTGTAGAATAATTGCCATTAATTGTTGTTTGGAGCAGGAAATAAGTGATTTTCAGTTGATGTTACGTAGAAAATGACAATTGCTATTAAATGGGTACAATTGTACAAAAGTAGTCAATGAAAAGTATGGGCCATGGAAAATTTTTCTATTAAGGGAAATTTTTCATTAAGTGCCTTGATATTCAGCATATGGACCATTTATCCACAGCCATCTCACATTCTCTGATAGGTCATCTCAACCTGATTAAAGAGCACCATTAAGGCACTCCAGCACTTTACAAGTGTATTAACGTGCTCTCACTGAGGAAGAGTCCCTCCGGCTCTCAGTTGATTGTAGTCCATCCCCACTTTCAAGTCCCACTCAGTGTCCACACTGTAAATCTTCATGCTGGTGCTAAAGAGGCTGCCTTAGGTCCAGGACTCACTGGAGGAGAGGTGGGGAAGAGCCTGACCTTGTTTTCTCTGGCAACACAGAACTAAGTTCTTCACCACGTCACCAGAGTGGCTTGGAGACAGCTCAGCTTCAGGGCTGGACTGAAACTGCCACTCTTGTGGCACAGGTTCTCCTGCTCCTGCCAGAGTGTAGCAGTTCCTGGTTTGCTGTTTTACCTACAGTGCGGACAGGAGAAGTTCAGAGTTTTCACCTTGTGCCCCGCGGGCATTACAAGCTGTGCTTTGCCTGTCAATAGAGATGAAGCTCAGCTAGCCTGGTCAGGACTTCTAAACCAAAAATGCCTTCTCATTTCAGTTTGCTTGTAAGTGTTCCCCGAGATACCATCACTTCATGTGAAGCTAATATAGGCCTTTGCTGAGAAGAAAGAGCATTTAAAATCTTTACAGATTTCCCTTTCAAGTCACAGTTCATCTCTGACCACCCATTTTTCCAGGTAAGCATTATATGAGCGGCTTTCAAATCCGCAGGCTTGCAGAAACCAGCAGAACTAAACTGGAGCAGCAGCATGGGGCTGTCTACTTTGGAGATGTTTCCCTGATGGATAGCTCATGGTGTTTCCTGCAGAGCTGTACTCCAGTACAGTCCTCACCACGTTTGGTGATGCAGAGAGTGGGCAAGAAATTCAGTAAGTTGGTAACCAGACTGACTGTGGAGAGTACACACACAATGGATACCCCAGCAGCTCTAGGGCTGCATTGTAGAACAATATTTCTGGTGCCCTTTGACTTGGAAAAGGAGAACTTGCTCCTAAAACTGCCTGAAGATCCCCTCCTCTCCAAATCCAGTCTTCTCTGCTTTACCTTGAGGTCAGGATTCAGTCCTGAATAATTTCAAACAGGAAGAGAGCGTTTTTTGCTCAAGCAATCCAATTTTAAGCTGCTCAGT
Source organism: Oxyura jamaicensis (assembly GCF_011077185.1). NCBI lineage: Eukaryota > Metazoa > Chordata > Aves > Anseriformes > Anatidae > Oxyura > Oxyura jamaicensis. Next base: position 25,042,888 of record NC_048900.1, on the reverse strand, counting down.
CTGCAGTTCTTTTCACACATACCCACTCTTCACATGCTCTTGATGATCTGCAAATAAACAAACAAAAAAATCAACAGCCACCAGTTGTGAGTTGGCCAGCCCACTCTGTTGGATTGCACTGGAATTGTGTAGGCACAGGGATATTAAAAGAACTGTCTTGAAAAGGTTTTGTGTATAAGGCTGAACCTAGTACAGAAAACGTATGTGATTGTTGTCACGCAGAACTGGATTACACAGATAGCTTAGACAGGAATAACAGAGCCTTTAAAAATTTCACTTCAGTCTCATTTACTTTATTCTGTGAATCAGAGAGTTCCAAGGCCGAATAATCAAAATGGGAAGGAATTCCCCTGGTCCTGTGATGAGCATGAGACAGCTCAAATTCCCTTCACTGCACAGAACTCCTTAAAGACCAGGAAGCAAAACACAGACCTGTAATCTAGCGTTTAAAATACAAGGCACTAATCAGAGGTCAGATCTCAATTTCTTATGCAGTCTTGGCTTACGCTTGTTGCCTTTGGAAATCTTGGCTTCTACTTGCAGCATTGTGATAGGAGGTTTCAGCAAAAGCTCCAGCACAGATGTTAATGTGTGGAGGTGAATTCAGATTGCACTTGGACTGGGATCAGAACTTAAACTTCTTGAAGCTAAGGATCCAGCACTGTGGGTTTTTAGCATTCTTTGCTCATGAAACTAATATTGTTGGCATGTGACTTCTCTGGATAAGCATCCAAATCAATATGTATACATATGTTGTAGAAAACGCGAAAGGTAGGTTATTGAAAGTGCTCCAAAGGCACATTTTGCAAGGTGTTATGTCAGTTGAATTTCAGAACTGCCTAGTCACCCTCTTCTGATTGATCTCCAGTGAGCTTTTTGAAGTTCATTAATCAGTAGCTTACTTGTTCAAGTTCCTAAAAACTTTAAAAACCAACTCTACTTGAGTTGGGAGCATCACCCACCTGCATTGGGCCTAAATTTGTAAGTCAGATCTTTCTGATCAGACTGTAAGTCAGATATATCTGTAGAGCTTTTGTTACAACTCTGGAGCTGGTGACAATGCAAGTGAGGGTGAAACTGAAAATAGAGCTTAGTGAGTGGTCTCTGCTGCACGGGTCTCATGCTTGGTCCTGGCTTGGGTCAAGGCCAGGGTTGGGATCTCAGGAACAAATTCTGATCAAGAGCAACATGTGTGTGTACGCGCGTGTGTCTTTGGGAGTGGGATCAGAATTACAGTCTGACAGAAAGTCACTCAAGAAGGCAGGTGCTTGCTACGTTTTGAGCAGGGCAGAAATTCTGAGAAATAATCGTGTGATATTTCTGCTTTCCAACTGCTCCTTTCATGTATGCAGTAGAAGACCAGGCAGCTTCTGATTTTATTGGAGGTCATTCACCCATCCCTAGGAGTTGTTGCCTATTAATTTGAGTGTAGCTAAGATAACTAGCAGACTAAAAACTGTGCTTTCTTTTCTATTTAATTTTCTCTGCATTTTCCTGTGGTGCAGTATCACTGTAATTCACATATGAATGTTGGTTTGAATGGTGTTATTGTTGCAAAAAAGTTTAATAGGAGCCCGAGGGTGTATAATATTATTGAAATGAAAGTTTTTTTGAAACTCATATTTCAGAGCTCATTAACTTACACAGTTCTGTGGGGGGTAAGGATCAGTAAATGAACAGCAATTATCTATAATCTGCTGTACATGTGCTGGTGTCTTCCTTAGCCTCGTATCTAGGTCTGTATCTAGATAGATAACCCTTTATATATTCATACAGATGGTACAGATGGAGAATTTATCTTTCGAACCCACTGTTTAACACTACCAAAAGACAAGGTCAAAAGATTACTGCACATGCAATCTTTGACTTGAACTCAAAGTCAAGCCAGAACCAAGAGTCTCTAAGCTCGAGAGCAGGGCCGCATGGGTAACCTTAACTCTGCCCTGCAGTGAACCTGCCAGCGCGGCCAGCGTGCTCTGCTGAATCGGAAAGTCCGTGTCTGCTGACCTTCAGCCAGGAGTTAGTCAGTTTAAGCCCACAATAACATTTAACCATGGCAGCGCAGACCTTAGCACGGCTTGTGAAACCCATCCCAGGAGCCAAGCGGGTTGTCGGGCTGTACTGATCCACGTGCTGCCGAGGTTTCACTGTCAGCAGTATTCACATCAGATAATGTAGAGCTGTTTCAGGACTATAGCACATGTCACTCTTCAGCTGCTGTCCTAAGTTTGCCAGTTGTGGTAAAATGGATTCTTCCTTAGCAGCTAGTTTGAAAGAGTTACTAAAGAGTCAGGCAAAGCATATTTTATAACTTGCTAGGCCTATAACTTGGTCAAATGAAAGCCAGTGTTGGCTTCAATTCTTAGTGACACTTTTCCTTAGAAAAAGCTATTTTTCAGTGCAGATTTCATCTTTCGTTGTTGATCAGTTTGGATCCAAATCTGTTTAATTTCTTTTTCTTCTAGATTCACATATACATTTCGCTTTGCCTTTTCTTAGGAGTTGAATCATTTCTGCTGCAATTTCCATAAACAGTAACCTTTAAGTAAAGACAAACCTTGGAAAAAAACAGCCCCAAAGAGGAAAATTTGAAAAAATGTTGGCTGAAAATAGGGGTTGAGATGAGAACTTTTTCTGCTCTGATCCAAGAATAGCAGCTCCATTCATTTCTGACTTGTGATGGCCTAGATATCAGTGATGGGTGCAGTACAAGAACCTGGTGAATATTGCAAATAGACACTGGAAACCACATGGAAACAACAGACTGTACCTGTCAAACCCCAAACTACCCTCAAGTAGTTTGTGATATTACTGTAGCTCTGGGGTATAGGGAAGCCTGTCTCTGAGATTCTTCCTGATTGTAGGTTCCATGTTATAATTTAGTATATAAAGCCGTCCATCAGATTCACTGCCTTTATATTTTTCTTTTCCCGGGCCTTTTATTGCAAAATTGTTTTTAGGATTTCAAGGGCTATCTACAGCTTTGGCCCTACAGCTCTGCCACTCTGTGCATTTCCTCTGCTATGCTTCACCTCTCTCGCTATTCTGTTCTCCCATAAGACTTTCCCCTCCACTGCAGTTCTGCTTCTTTAACCAAAATCTCTTCCTCTGATGTTTTGCTCTTCTTGCTCCCTTGGAATTCATCATCTTCGTGTCCTACAGGACCTCTGCTCCCGTCATTTTACCCTGGAGGTTTTCTTGCCCCCTCTCCACCTCCTGGAAGGATTAGGAAGCACTGTCTGCAAGAATGCCTTCCATCTGCAAGCTTCAGCAGTGTATGCCCAAGGCAACTTGGAAGGGAATGGTTTTTACTTTAAAACACTATTAGGGAGTAATAAAAATTCCCGATTAAGTTTTTCAAATAAAAAAATAAGACTTGTTAAAGGGATAACCTTGGGGTTTCACTATTTCTCTCTCTCTCTCTCTTTTTTTTTTTTTTTTTTTAACATGCAATATTTCACAGCGAAGATGTTATTCCTGTTCAAATGTCACGTCCCCAGAACAGGTAATTCCATCCACTCCTACGGGCACCTGCAGTGCACAGCACACACCACGTGCACTGCTCTGCCTCGTACGAGCCACCGTGAGGGGTGGGAAAGGAAAAAGCAAGCCTGATTTCTGAGATCAGGCTGGAATATCTTCCTTTAGTTGGCATCCTGGTGGTAACGTTCATAAAGGGTCTCTGCGGTTTTCTGATGGCACTGGAACTGGGACAAACTGTTTATGCTCTTGGAGGGTACAAGGCTGCCAGAATTTGCTCACTTCAGTATACTGCTGTGTGCAGTGTTGCTGTATAAAGAAGTGGTATTGGTAGCTAAGTGTGTCCTCTGTCAACAACAAACTGAGCTAGACTCTCTTTTTCTTTACTCTTTGCCCACTTCAGATTGTTTTCTCTCTGTCTTTTTTTCCCCTTCCCTTTTTCTCATTTTCAACCTACCACTGTTGGAAATTTAACAAGAAAATTTCCTTTCTCCAGACTTGTAGCCAACTGTAGCTCTTTCAATTGCTTTTACTCAGGGCTATGACAGCTCTTCACTTTGAATTTTTATTAAAAAACCTTAAAGTGGGATGGGGAGTTTATACTCCTGATCTAACTTTTAAAAATAAAACTGTTATAGTTCAAAGGCAGGACAGCTGCTGGTAACTGCCGTTGAGAGTGCTGGCTGTCAGTCTGATTTTTACAATGACTGCTTCCCTCTTCCCCACCCACTGCAATAGCTCCACGTTCAACACTGAACCTCAAAGCTGTGATGTCACC